>NC_077222.1:94477349-94685399 GCF_024763615.1 Phlebotomus papatasi | reverse complement strand
TTTCTTTGGAATATTACTTTTCTTTTTTCAATTAATTTCAGAGGTTATTTAGAAATAAGAGGTTATGTTGAATATAACCTAATTTGTTCTCAGATAAAAATAAATAAATTATTTTTTGACTAAGATTTCAATCTAAGGCTTTAAATTCAATAATTGATAATGATAATGAACTTTATTTTCTTTCTTGCTCAATAAGTTATTTTGAAAAGTTTTAGGTTAGGTTATATTGAACTTAACCTCAAAAATCAATTTCAATATTTCGTGCGGCAAAAGGGAGTTTTTCCGTCTACACGGTAAAATCTTTTGGACACTGACCAAAATATTGGAACAAGTTTTCCTTGGAACAATTTTTTTTTGGAATCGATTTGCACCTAGAAAAGATATGTTTTTGTTCCAAAAAATTTTTGTTATGAAATGCACTTACAATTTTGTTAGAGTTTTCTTTTGGGACCGTTTTGATACAGTGGAATGTCTACAAATTTGAGTTGATTTCGTTTTAAACAAATTTGTTCCTGAAATTTTCGGTGTCCGTGGACGAGCTACATTTTGGAACAAATTCGTTACTAATATTGGGTATCTTTTTGAGTCTCGTAAAATGAACAAGATTATGCCAAAAATTATGGTGTCCGTGAACGAGCTAATTTTTGGAACAAATATGTGCCGAAATTTTTTACCATACAGAGGGATTTTCGATAAGTATTTTAATCCCGAAGAAACATAAATTGATTAAAATTTCTTCATAATTTAAATAAAATAAATTCTAACCTCAAAACAAAAAAAAAACATAGTGGATATTAAAAATGTTTTAGTGATTATTGCGTGAAATTTTGAACAAGATTTTGAATGAAAAATTCCGTTTGTCGAACAATTGAAGTAAGCTTAAGAATAAATTGAAGTTGCAAGTGTCCTTTTTCGAGGTATTCTTCTACATAACCTCAAAATATAGAAAAAATCTGAGTAATTTTTTTTAATTAAGTAAGAAAATGAGGTTCATTATTGCATTTTCAGGCCAGGAGAAACTGTATGAAGTTCTGCATATAATTTCGCTCTATTGAAATTTTTCATTTCTTTTTTGTTACAAAATTCTTTTTTATTCGTTATAGTAAGGTGGGGTAACTGGATCATTTTCCGAAGAGTGCTACTTAAAAGCTTGTTTTTGGACAGATGAAATTCTTTTTTACTTCTTCTAAATCCATAGAATTATTCACTGTTTCATTCAGAAACATAATATAAAAAATTTATCAAAAATATTAAAGAAAATTTATAAAATAATGATAATACTGAAATAAGACAGCATGTCCTAACTGGGTCGCCTTTTCGCTAATTCACTTTTAATTAAACCTTTGGATTTAAAATAGTTTTTTCACAAGAACCCAGTTGGCACAAGATTGAAATGAGTCGATTACAGTCAAGAGTGCTAATCCGGGCACTCATTTATTTAATGGATAAAAATATTATTTTTGATTTTTCTCAAACTTGAATAGATATAAATATTATGCTACTGTAGTGATTATATTACAGAAATAAAAATAAAAATATTATTTTAAGTGGATTAGTCATAAACTCTCCAGATAGCGAAACGCCCGGATTAGCACACTTGACTATAATTCTATCATAAAAGTCCAAAAATAATGTAATAATATTGTAAAGGAATAAAGAATTTGGAGTTTCGTAGGAAATTACATAAATTCTTACCCGACAGGACTTAATTTTGACTTTCATTTACTAAAATTTCACTGATTAATTTTGTTTTTAGGTTAGACCGACTAGTTCTTTTTTTTGTTAAAAAAAATTCTTAAAAAAATAAAATTACCCGAATTACGGGGTCTATTTTGTCACTGAAATGTTCAAATGTGTGAACATAATTGGTCATATTAGTAGAATTATATTTTCATTTGAAATTTTAATAATTTTTTTTAGGTTATCTTCAGCATAACCTCACATTAACATATTAAATAGGTATTGTGGGAATTTTTTTTTAAACATCTAATAAATTATTTATGTTGATACACTTTAGAAGAGCTTAAAAAATTAAAACAGTTTGTGAGAACCCATCAATCACTTTCTAGGTATTTAAAGGTTAGAAATTTGTGCATCTGATTGGTCAAGTATTCTAAAGATGATCAGGAAGGTCCCCTAGATTTTTACTTAGAATTGTTGCTAAAAAATCGTTTAGAAGGGAAACTTTTGAGTATTTTAAAGGATAAGGACGATAAGGACTAACTTTTTGAGGTTAGACTTAACATAACCTCACATTTCAAAATAACCTCAAACAGTAAAGGATTGTAAGATACTTTTAACTCTTTCGCGTCACACTTTTATTCAGCAGATGAATTCATGTAAAATTGAGTTTTTCCTAATGCTTTATGATCAAATTAATAGTTCAGAGAGGAAAAAAATTTTCCATTGCTTGAAAACTCGGAAAAACCCCGGGTCATATATGACCCTGTTGTCCTCAAGGGAAGTGTACATACCACTTTCAAAATCTATATCACGGGCTTTTTAAGAGTTTTTTTTTGCTTGAAGTTATTAATTTGGCCAAAACCATGGCAAACTGGATTGTCTTGATGAACACTGTACTCCTGGTGTTCAAGGAATCTTCCTGGTAATCCCTTGAACAGTCACTGTCACAATATTTTGAGTGGTATTTGGCAAAAATGAACTTTTCCACATAATTATTCACACACAATACAATTGCACAATATGAGTCGCTTGCAGAATACTCTAAAATATTGCAAAATATGTTATAATTCATCAGATATAAGATGAAATGTCCAGGAGCAAGATGTCCCACCTGCATTTCACAAAGAAAAACAATGTCCTAACTATATTTCGCTATAGGTTTGGGACGAAAACACTGTTACCCTTGGGGACTATAGGGTCATATACGACCCGGAAAATTCTACACGCTTTTCTGGAAAATTGAGAGTAGTTTATTATATTCAAATATGCAATATACAATCTTTGGATATTCTATTTTGTGTTTCTAAAGAACTTTTTGCTGAAAAAAAAATTAATATAAAAAATTTTGAAAAAGAAAAGTCATTTCACAAGGTTTGAAATTCGTGATTTTTGATCTCAAATATTTTCTTTTCTTGAATATCTGGAGTCTTGAGAAAATTAGCCAAGAATCTTACATCCTTCTATTATGAAGAAAGAGTTAAAGAAGAAATCCGCCGATCGTAGGATGTGAGGAGGATCAGCCTAGAATAAAAATTGTTTTCTTCCCAAAAAGAATTTTTGGTGGGAAAAAAAGATTTTTATTGTTCTTTAATTTAATGTCAGCGTTTTTTGTTGCAGAGCAAATCTACCTTCCCATCGTTGAGGCTACTAAGGACATAGAGATCCTTGGGCTGACCCTCAAGATCATCTGCGAAGCCTGGTTGGATCACATCTACACAAAGCGTGTCAAGTTCAGTCGCTGTGGAGCCATGAATCTCCTCAAAGACTTTGACGGAGTGGCTGAATGGATCAGAGGATCAACTTCAGTACCCGTGGAACATGTTGAGACATTGGCAAAGCACGAAGTGCTGAGGATGTGTGAGGGAGTAGGAAGGATTCTGCTTCGTAAGCCTGAGGAAGTGATTTCAATGCTTCCAGGACCTCAATACCTCAAACCAGATCCCGAGGAAATGGACGAGAAGCCTCCATTGCCTCCGGAAATGTTTGTACCCAACCAAATCCGCTGGCTTGAGCTGAGAGCAAAGAACCGCCGAGTTCTCAACTATTTCCTCTGCATTTGTGGTACAGGAGCTGAAAGCTACTAAAATGGAGTGGAAAAAAAGCTTTGATTCGCCTCTAACACATCTTTTATTTTCACCCTTAAAACTAAGAGACAAAAAAAAATAGGATCAATAAAAAAGTCATTTGCAGTGGAGATGGAGGGAGTTTTGACTGGAAAGATTGATCCGGAGACGAGAGAGAGAGTGTTCATTTTGATAAAGTCTAAAATGCTACAGTAAAATTCTCACCTATATCATCATATATTACAACAAAACAGGTACATCGACACACAAACTCTCCCTCTCACAGCCTCCGGAAATCTCTGCAATACTCAAATACTTGTCCTTCGTTACCCACAAAATCTCAGGTGGGAAAAGTATTAGGAGACTGATGAAACTCCCTCCCTTTTTGCAGCGTCTATACGAAAAATTCTGGAGAGACTAGTTTTTTTGGTTCAGGACTCATCGGCATGTCGCGGCAAAAAGACATTCCGCTGAGAGTGATGATTTGTTCTGGCCAATTCCTTCCGGAAGTACTCAATTGTGCGCTCGAGGCCAACTTTTAGTGGCACCTGAAAACATTAATTACCCTTAGTACCCTTCAGGACCGTAGCTATAGGGTAAGTGTGCCAAATTCCGGCCAGCTTGCAATTTCGGCCATCTTTTTTGTTCCTCGATTTTCCATGAACTTTTAGACTTTACGTACTCTAGAGATTATACATTGCAAAAGAATAACAAAAAATGTAGCTTCGACAAACGAGATGACGTGAAAAAGATATTGGAAGAATTCCCGAAGGGCAAGGAACTATGAGAATGTAGGTGGCCGAAATAGAACACCAAAGCTATGTCTATATTTTTATTCATTTTAAAATGTATTAAGAATGATTTTAGAGTAAATAAAAACGGTAAACTCTTTACAAGGTTCCAATCAACACTCTTTCAGAAGAAAGAATAAGAAAATCAATTTGTATTTAAAATATTACATTTCAAACTTGAGACTTTGACGCTTGCATGCAACTATGGCGAAATTTGGCACACTTACCCTAGTTGAATTTAAGGTAGGGCATCAGTAGTTAAAGGTAGGACATTAATCAGAATTTTTGATTGATATATTTTGGTTAGTCGATTTCCATCCCACTTCAATTCAATGTACGTGAATGAGGTAAAACAAAAAAATATTCAAAAAGACAAATTAAAAAAATATATATTATTCTAATATTTCGATGCATATACTTACGGGGTTACGTGGATCAAAATTGACAAAATTGATAGCAGATTTTGTTCTAATTTCTTTTCAATCACTGAGAAAAAAAAGAGGGTGCGATTAACTTTCTTTCCTCATAACTTCAACACTTTTTAGGTGTAAAAATATATCAACATTTTTTAATGTTAATTTTACACCTTTTTAAGGGTAAAATTAACATGAAAAAGGGTAACTTTAACCCCCAATACACCTAAAAAGGGTAATATTTACACCGATTTCGGATCAATACTGCAGGGTAAAATTAACATTTCCGGAATGTTATTTTAATTTTTTCGGATTTCTCTCTCAGTGATATAATAAAAAAATATAATTAATTAAAGCTCTTAGGCATATAAAAGTACAACATTCAAACTATATTTCCTGAAATTTTCATTTTAAAATTTATCCTGTCGAACTTGATTTTTGGAGACATTTTTGAAAAAAAAAATACTTTTCGGTAGACAAGATTTCTCGGAATTGGTTTATCTGGAAACCAAAAACCAAATATTTCCTGCTACCTGATGAGTTGAACTAGTCTTTGAACGAAGGAATTTTTAAAAAATGAAATTTTAAGAAAATTTCCTACACAAAAATATCACTTTTGACGTGTTTTACACTATGTTTCTTCTTGTAGAATACGTTTTGATCGTTTTAATCAAGTGAACATAAAATCTTTCGTTTAAGGATTACTTTCACTTATCAACTAACAGGAAATATTTGTTTTATCGACTTTAGATGGACCAATTCCGAGAAAACTTCTTCACTGAAAAGTGTCTTTTTTCAAAAAAGAAAATCTCCAAAAATAAGGTTGCAATGACTAAATTTTTAAAAAATTTTAAATGAAAAATTTAGATAATATAGGTTACCGTCGTTGCGGGTGACTTTGCACTCTGCTGTCCGTAAGACTTTCATAAATTCTAACACTTATTGATGGTCCTCGCTGATCCGGTCTACCATGTCAAAGTATATAGGGATATGTTATGTACCAAGTAAGGTATAATGATCGTCAAAAGGATTCTTGTAGTTTCAGTAATAGTTAATGAAATGCTAGTATAGGTATTTTGTCAAAAAACGGCTCGGTGAAAAAGTTATCTGAAGGTGCAATTCCAAAATCAATTTCAGAGTAGTAAATTGCCAAAATCCAATCTAAATTTATCTGGCTAAAATAATCCACTTCGATTTTGTTGATTATTTTTTTTAAATACTTTTTTTTCACTATTATCTTCCTAAGAACGCATGATTTATGTCATAAAATTGCATATAATGGTCTTTCTAAAGCTTTATTATAGAAGTATTTGGCTAAGAATTATCCAATTTTATGGGAACTTAAGATAAAATGACTGAGATCTACAAGATGATATGGTCGCTATCTTGATTTGACGTTTCTGTCCACCATTTTGAATACCTGTCAAAACAAAAATCTCATCAAATTGAGCTGAAATTTTAGTATGTTCTAGCTGATGCCAAGGCCTTTTCAGAACATATATAAAATCCGACCTAGGTCAAGTGATTGTCTAGATATAGGGGCTCCAAGTTCAAAATTTTGACATTTTCGTGAATACAGAACTACAGGGAGCTTCTTTTATCGAAACCATCACAAAAAAGACAGCGCTATCGTTAGGAGATGAGATTTAACAAACAAACAAAAAGAAGTTTTTGATTATAACAGCGTATTATTTGAGAATCTGAAAAACTGTTTTCGCAAAGATGAAAAATAAAAAATTGAATAAATGCACTTTTCGTTTATTTTTTAATTATGTTAGAGTAAATAAATATATAAAATAAAAGTCTCAACCATTTTTAATGGTTACTGAGGCATTTCATTTATGTTTCATATATAGAATATTAAAAAATAAAGACTGCCAAAGTTGAGTATCACAAAATTTTAAACTTTGAGCCTCTGTATCTAGGTAGAGGCTTGATGTAGACTAGAACATAGATATATTCTGAAAAGGTCTTGACACCAGCTACAACATACTAAAATTTCAGCCCAATAGGACAAGTTTTAAGTTTTGACAGTTACTGAAAATGGCGGACAGAAACGTCAAATCGAGATGGCGACCACGTCATCTTGTATATCTCGTGCATCTTACCTTTAGATGTGAAGATCTTCATTGTCGTTTATTATCAGAAATTGTTGATTTTTTAGTATGTATTAAAAAGTGCAAAGTCACCCGCACCTTATCCCAAGTGCAAGCCTTTTTTCTTGATTTTTTTAACATACTAAAATTTTATGAAATTAATGCTAGTGGCACAAAATACATTAATTAACAACTGAATACAAATAATTTTACCCATTCACCCTCCTCTTTTCCCTTTAACTATCAACTTTTAGAGGGTAAAGTTGAAAAACAGCTAAAAAACGTGCAAAGTCACCCGCGACGACGGTATGTTAATGTTATACTTTTTTAGTTATACTTTATATGTTATACTTTAAGAGCTTAAATTAAATTTTTTTTTTAATATGCTGAAAAAATTGAGAAATTATTATATTTTTACAGTCTTCTTGATCCACGTAACCCCTTAACTATCTTGAGAATGCGTAAATGTGAAAAGGAAATATATTGAGTTTTTTATGTAATGGCCTCTACACACTAGTTGAAATTTCTTTAAAAAATGCCTTTTTAAAGAAAATTTTCCCTATCCTTGTAGGCGGAAACGTCAGAATTTTTTAACACTTCGTAGAACCCTAACTAAAAGTGTCACGGAAGGACCAAGTGGCAGCCGCTGCCATTTATCGGATTTTACAAAATATTTTGATATTTTTACTTATATTTTAATATTCGAAGCTTTAGTCAGTTCTTTTCTGGTGTCTGAATCAGAAATTTCACCTCCTTGGGTACTGTATCTAAAGATTTTTAACCATTCGATGTTTTCATCTTTATCAGAATCATGGAGTAATGGAAAGTGGTCTGCCTTTGAATGCGGCAGCCTTTGAATGTTTAAATTTTTCTCTTATTTTTCAAAGCAAAAATTCTACTTTATGAACAATAGTTAATGCAATTAACTATTTTCTATTAACTTCGCTTAACAAAATGGATTTTTAGCTTTGGGAAATAAGAGAAAAATTGAAGCATTCAAAAACTGGCGCATTCAAAGGTATATCACTTTCCCCCATAATTCTTCTCAATCATTTGCAAAAACACTTTCAATTTGTTCTTTTAAGGCTTTTATAAACTAAGAAAATTACATCTGCAGAACGTCAAACTCCCATATAAAATGCATGTGGCAGCAACTGCCACATGCAGTTTTTTGTTTTTGTTTTTTGTTTTTGTTTTTGTTTTGTGCAGTTTTTTGTTTTTGCAATATTCTTACATTAATATTTAATTTTTATTAAAAATTTTATAACGAAAAAATGGCCAGATAAATTCTGCACGCATTCAATCGGGCCGCCAGGCGAAATTATATATTATTCACTATAAAAAATAAAATTTAAAACTAAATCGGCAGCGGCTGCCACTAGGGTCTTTCCAAGTGTTAAAAAATGCAATTACGAAAATTGCTTCTAGTGTGTAGACACCATAAGAAATGTAAGAATCTTTACGCTTGTTTTGCTCAAATTCAGAACCATTGAAAAACATTATTTCATTTAATTAATCATCAAATAATTGCAATTTCAACTCATTAATAACAATGCCAAATTTATGGATAAATACTCTATTTTATGTTTTTAAAGATGTTTGTGAAAATATTTAAATTTCATGAGAGAAACTCTATGAGATTAGATGTATCAGGCCATTTAATAGGATATTAATTTTCTGTTTTTAAGGTAGTACCCTTAAAAAGCTCCGGAAGCTTCAAAATTGGGCAGAGCTTTCAAGAATACTTCAAAACTTTTAAATAATCTTAAGATAAGAGGGGAAGCCTTTTATTTTAAGAGAACTCCGGATGCAAAAATCACTTTGGAACTTACCCTTGGTTCCCAGTTGAGGTACTTCTTGGCCCTCGTGATATCTGGCTTCCTGCGCTGTGGATCATCCTCCACAGCTGCCATCTGTTTTATCACACTCTTCCCACCCACGAGATCATGAATGATCTCCGCAAATTCCTCAATTGTATGCTCCACTGGATTTCCAATATTCACCGGTTGACTGTAATTGGATCTCATGAGGGCCACCAGACCATCCACGAGATCCGTGACGTACTGGAAGGAGCGTGTCTGCTTCCCATTCCCATAAATCTACGCTCAAAATTGCATTTACCAAAGAATTTCTCTCTTAACTGAACTGATAAGCTACTCACAGTGATTGACTGATTCTGGAGTGCTTGGAGGATGAAATTAGACACCACTCGACCATCATTCATGTGCATCCGTGGCCCATAAGTATTGAAGATCCTCGCTACGCGCACTTTGACATTTTCCTGCTTGGCATAGGCATAGCTGAGGGTCTCTGAAACTCTTTTTCCTTCGTCGTAGCATGCTCGGGGGCCAATTGGATTGACATGTCCCCAGTAGGTTTCTGGCTGAGGATGAACATCCGGATCCCCGTACACCTCTGACGTGCTCGCAATCAGCACTTTGGCACCAACTCTCTTGGCCAGACCCAATACATTGATTGTTCCTTGAAGGGAAAGTTACATCTTTGCTATTTAATTTTTTACAATAAAAAATCGTAAGTTTGTAATTTTTCACAGACTTAAAAAATTGTAAAAAAAAAATTGGTCAGCAAAAAGTAAAAAAAGGCAGTAAAAATATTTAAGCAGTATTTGAGCAGTTTTTTTTTATTTACAGTGATCAGTAAGTAAAATAAAGCGAATAGTAAAAAATTAAACAATTAAAAATTAGTAAAACAATTATAAATAGGCAGTAAAAAATTAAAAAAGAGCAGTATTTTATATAAAGCGGTCATAAAAAATTAAAATAAAAAGTGATAAATCAAAAATGAGAAGCGAAAAATAAAAAAATGAGCAATAAAAATTAAAAATGGGCACAAATTTTAAAGAGAGCAGTATTTTATTAAACACTGTCAGTAAAAAATAAAGTGAGCAGTAAAAACAGGGGCAGTAAAACAATTAAAAAGAGGAAGTAAATAATTAAAAATGAGCAGTATTTTATATAAAGCGCTCAGTCGAAAATGAGAAAAAATTAAAAATGAGCAAAAAAATGGGAACTCATTTTTGAAAGAGCAGTATTTTATTAAAAACGGTCAGTAAAAAATAAAGTGAGCAGTAAAAAATTAAAAGTGAGCAGTAAAAAAAGGGACAGTAAAACAATTAAAAATAGGTAGTAAATAAATAAAAATGAGCAGTATTTTATTAAAAACGGTCAGTAAAAAATAAAGTGAACAGTAAAAAATTAAAAGTGAGCAGTAAAAAAGGGGCAGAACAACAAATAAAAATAGGCAGTAAATAATTAAAAATGAGCAGTAAAAAATTAGCAAAAATGGGCACACATTTTAAAAAGAGCAGTATTTTATTAAAAAATGTGAGTAAAGAAAATATAGTGAGCAGTAAAAAAATCAAAAGTAAAATATTTAAAAATGGGCAGTGAGCAATTAAAGAAATGCAGTATTTTATTTAAAGCTGTCGGTAAAAAAAATTAAAGTGAGCAGTAAAAATTAAATGCGCAGTAAAGTATTAAAGGTGAACAGCTAAGTATTAAAAATGAGCAATAAAAATATTCAATTCGACCAGAGAAAAATTAAAAAGTGGTCAAAAATTTTCCAAAACACCGAAAATTTCCCGATGTTTCAGTAAGTGAAACTAATGATTTCCCAAAATGGATTGATTTGATGAATTTGGAAAATTTCATGAATATTTCCAAAATGCCAAAAAATTATGTGAAATTTTCAAAACTCTTTTCTAGAAATTTTAATTTGATTTTATGTTGTTAAGTTTTTGACTAAGATAAGTGAAACAGAAATTATGCAATTTTGCTGATCGATTTTTATTTTTTTGAATACTTATTTTTTTTTATTTTTCACTCACCAAAGTGAATATTTTTACTATTCATTTTTAATATTTTACTGCACATTTTTATTTATTTTTTTTATATATAGTAAGGTGTGGTAACTGGATCGTTTTCCGAAGAGTGCTACTTAAAAGCTTGTTTTTGGACTGATGAAATTCTTTTTTACTCCTTTTAAATTCATAGAATTATTCACTGTTTCTTTTACCCAACAGTATTGATCCGAAATCGGTGTAAATATTATGCTTTTAAGGTGTATTAGGGGTTAAAGTTACCCTTTTCCATGTTAATTTTACCCTTTAAAAGGTGTAAAATTAACACTAAAAAATGTTGATATATTTTTATACCTAAAAAGTGTTAAAGTTTTGAGGAAAAAAGAGTTAATCGCACCCTCTTTTTTCTCAGTGTTGGGTCGACTTATGGGGGGTCCCCCTTAGGTTCAAGTCGCTATCTCTAACCGTTTGGCCACTAGAGTTGGCGACAGGGAAAAATAGAGGGATTACTGCTTTCTCCGTGGAGCTCAAGCAGTAACAATCTATTTAATAACGAGGCACTAGGAGACGCTATCAAGCACGCGTCTTAACAGTTGTTGAATTTAAATTCCCTACAATAAATTCTTTCAAAGACCATTTACAGTAGACTCTCTCAAATTCGGGCATATGGGACCGAAATGTCAGCTGATTTGGACAGAAATTCGGGCGATAAAGTTTTTGAAATGCAACGATTTTTTATTCATGTGCATATAGATATTGAGTTTACACACTCATATATAACATAAATTGCATGAAAATCCCTCAATAATGCAAAATCAGATCAAAACTAAGACAAACCATGCCAAATTTGAGCATATTTGATTCATTTGATAATCATAATCAAACTTGAAAAATGACAACAAACTTTTTTCAAATGTAACCGCTGCCCGAATTAAAAAGTAGCCCGATCTTAAAAGAGCCGAATTTGCGAGAGTCTACTGTATTTATAAAGTGTAGCTATCTGAGAAAAGAATTAGTCAACCAGAATTCACATCAGGAAAAAGAATGTAGGAAAATATTATCAAAAACGACGCGGTGTCAAAATTTAGCGTAACTTCAAATGCTTCGAACAGAAACTCTAATTGACTTCCCGGAAACCAAGAAAAGAGCAATAAAATGTTATTTCTACCTCAATTGATCTATACTTTTTCTTTAGTAATTTAAATCCCTTCCATCCTTTATTCAAAATCCTCTAGTTTGCGAATGGGTTAATTAAAGTCAATGTGAAAAATCTTTTAAAGATACTGAGAAAAAACGGGGGTGCGATTAACATTTTTTCCTCATAACTTTAACACTTTTTAGGTGTAAAAATATATCAACATTTTTTAATGTTAATTTTACACCTTTTTAAGAGTAAAATTAACATGAAAAAGGGTAACTCTAACCCCCAATACACCTAGAATAATGTAATATTTACACAGATTTTGGATCAATACTGAAGGGTAAAATTAACATTTCCGGAATGTTATTTTAACTTTTTCGGATTTATCTCAGTGGAGCAATTTTTTGTTTTGGGTCCCAAAAATTATTCTGAGCACTGTCGTTCCCATCCAAATGATAAGAAAGTTTGTCTTCTTGCGTGAGTGTTTAGTGCTGTAAATTATTCTAATCTCCACTGTGATTTGTTATCAGTGAAAAATGCTAGTGAGTACTTTATGTCTGTGAAATAGTGGTGAATGTTGTAAGAACAGGCTTATCATTTCAAGCAGAAATCAAGTCTTGGGAAGTACTACTTCATCTCGAGAAGTGCTAAGCCTCTTGGCAACTTACCCATCGTATTGGTCTTTATCGTCTTGACGGGATTGTACATGTAATGGGGTGGAGAGGCGGGACTGGCCAGATGATAAATCTCATCCACTTCGATAAACAACGGATTCACGATGTCATGGTGAATGAGCTCGAAATTTTCGTGGCCAAACCAATGTTCAACGTTCCTCTTGCGTCCCGTGAAGAAATTGTCCACCACAATCACTTCATGGCCCTCCATCATCAGCAAATCCACGAGATGCGATCCCACAAATCCCGCTCCTCCAGTCACCAAAATCCTCTTCCTATTCTTGTAGTTTAGGTACTTGACGTCCGGATACTTCACTGGGATCCTCCCTTCGAGATCCTGCAGTTTCTTCTCCAACTGTGCCAATTTCTTTCGTGTTGCCTCCAGTTCCTGCACCACATTCTCAGGAGTCTCCCCATGCACGGGTTCCGGCAGGACACCCACAACCTGGTCTCCTGGTGTGGCATTCTCTTTGGCACTCCCAATCGAACTGGCCCAAGTCTTGTACAGGCAGACCACTGAAAAGTGTCCGGGATGGTAAGTCCAGGGGTCAGAGAATGTGAGGTTAGATGGGAATGCTGCAGATACTCACCCAAAATCATGGTAATCCCTACAATTAGACACTGTCTCATTTTGCGACGCGTTAATACCATGATTCTCCTCTCAACTCCACATATTTATTCAACTATTCCGCCAATATTTCCACGCAGTTTTCCCATTGCAATTTCCTCCGTAAATTCTTTTTATTCCAATCCAAAACACTCGCGCACGCACACAATCACACCACTTTGACGGAAAGCTTTTGCGCGTGCTATCTTATCACAGCGGACACAGCTATTGCAATTGGCGGAAAATGGTATTTCAAAAGTTCCTTTACATAAAATTGAATCTTATAAGATAACTGTTTATTAGATATTATTAGATAACCTTTAAGCTAGGATCCTTTTTACTCCTCGAACTCAAAGAGGGAGCAGTTATATATTCGTCTTTTGTTTTCAACTTTTCACTGTTCTGGAGCTTAAACGGTAAGAGATATCGTCTTCTAGTCTTCGATGACCACCAATAAAAAATCATAATATCTCTACACGTTTTTCCCCTATTCCCTTCCCCACCCCTGAAAACCATGTTTTTTCGGTTTTTCTCAAAATTGGCCCAAGCTTTTTCCATCATTTTTGGCTATGTTTTAGAGGTAGTCCAGGTGAACGAGGTGAACATTTCGCTCAGACAAACCCATGACCGGAAAATTCGCCATTTTGAATTATTAAAGGTGAAAGGTCAACATCAATTTGGAGGACCCATTTTTCAACCGATTTGGTTTATTTTGGAAAGGTATTGAAATTTTGAACCCGACTGCATCGGTCTTCATCGGTAATGAACCGGCTGAACCGGTTATGTACCGATTTTTGAATAATTTTATATCCCCCATAAGTAAATTTCCCTAAAAACCATGTTTTTTCGGTTTTTCTCAACATTGGCCCATGCTTTTTCAATAATTTCCGCATATGTTTTAGAGGTAGTCCAGGTGAATATTTAGCCCAACATACCTATTATCGGAAAATTCGCCATTTTGAATTATTGAAGGTCAAAGGTCAACCAGTTTGGAGGGCCCATTTTTCAACCGATTTGTTTTTTTTTTTAATAATTTCTTAAGCTTCCCTACTCCTATTCTATCTTATCCCCCGATACGGGTTGCCGCTCCATATCACAGCTCTGTGGGCAATTAGTATCGCTACTATATCACAGCAGCCCATCTCGGTGTGTGTTTGGATCAGTGACAATGAATATTTGTATCGACTGAAGTACAGTAGAGTCTCGCTATAGTCCATATTTGGTTCCAGATTTGACACTTGGGTCACACTATGTAGATTGTGGAAAATATCCTGGGATGGGAAGCAGCCATGTTGAACGGGTAGCTCTGCATGTCTAGATGTCTAATCCCTGATCCCTATTTCGTTTAACGCTCCTATCCAGAAATTGAGTATATCACTCAATCGGATAATCTGGAAATCCTTGAAGTCTATGGTGTTTTGTCCAAAAATTACGCGCCTAAGTGAAGATAGCGTTGGACAATTTCCTAGAAAGTGCTCCACTGTTTCATGCGCAGCTTTGCACCATCTGCATATCGGGCTGTCAACCAGGTTCATCTTAAATATATGGGCATTCAGCCAGTATCTTGTAAATAATCCAACGATAGTTCTTGTTGATTTCCTGGGAAAGTCCAATAATTGGGCAAAAATGTCCATTGAATTTTCTAGCAGAGCCTTTGTGGATCTGCAGATATTTGTGTTTTCCCAATATTTTTTGTGTTCCTTAAGAACAATGTTCTTTAATTGATCATTTTTTGTTTCCTTGCGTACTCCTATAGGTTCAGGTCCTATGAAAGTACTTTCCCTACCGAGTTTCGATAGTCTGTCCGCAATCTCATTTCCCAGGATATCTGCGTGTCCTGGGACTCAAAATAGAATAATTCTATTTTGTGCTGACAGTTCCTTAAAGTAATTTCTTCCTTCTTTTATAAGTAATGAATCAGTAGATCCCTCTGCAATTGCTCTTAAAGCTCTCTTGCTGTCCGATGCAATTCCCATGCGCCGTGGAATCAAGTGCAATGAAGCACACTGGATGCAATTCGAAAACTTTTAACGCCAGAAAAATTCCTGGTGACCTAAAGGGGATTCGAACCCGGGAAACTAGCATCTCAGAACGAGTGCTCTATCACTTGACTCATTAAGTACCCTAAGTGCTAAATATTATAGCAAATCTAATGAAATTGAATAAATAACTCTACCAGTTGAGTTGATTAACCGGTAGACTTGAGGGAACTATACCTTGCATTATGTTTATTCAACTCTTTTGCACTCAAAACGCAACATGTAAAACTGGATTTTGGGATCCTGAAATTCCTAAATAGTCTGACCTAAATCTGACCTAATTCCTAAATACCGAAATTTTCGATGTCCCTCGATGGGTTTTCGGGGTAAAGAGATTTTCGGGATCCTAGGTTTTTCGGGCTGAGATCAGCATTTTGTTGAACTGCTGATCTTAGCTTGATTCAGAATAATCTTCTTTCTATCCTGTTATCCACCAATCTATTTTAGTGCCCCTACAGCACTTCGAAGAAACAAAATAAAATTTAAAATGCAATAATCAGGGTCTCATAAGCTAAGAAAACTTATCATTGACCCAGGTTTTAATGTGTTTCAGCTAAAGTATGTAAAAATAAAGATTTTTTTCGGAAGATTCAAAAAGAAACACGGGAAAATCACAATGGAATGTAAAACTATGCAGTGTATTCTAGTTTAGTCGAAATGATTCACAAAAAGAACACAAAATGCAATTTATTTACACTTAAAACACTCACTGAACTAATAAAAACCTTGAAAATTGAAAGTAAATATCAATAGGAAACAGCTTTGAAAATTTAATTGATAAAAATAAGAATGAATAACACACATTTATGCTCTTACTAAATTGACCGAAAATTGATTTTTTTTTGTAATATCTGCCCTGGGCTCCTCTATTTTGTAAAATTTCCGAAAAATGTAAAGTTACTAAAAAAAAAACAAATAAAAATGCAACTCTTTCAAAATTAACTTAAACATTTTAATAATTTAAAAATTCCATTTTAAAATTAAAAAGTATCTTTATTCATTACAGTTACAGAATTCATTCAAAGTACTTTTACTTAGAGGTACAGATTTTGTACAAATAATTTTTTATGGATTTTTTTTTAATTTTTAATTTTTTTTTTACTTTTTTCAATATTTTTTCTTCAGTATATAATCATTTTATTGTTATCTTTTTTTTTCTTTATACGTTTATGCAAAACCTCAAAAGTCTAAGTTTAATAAAATTTCTTGGGAGTTTTAGGGGTCATAAGGGATGTGTAAAATATTTTTTTTTTGTTATCTTTTCAAATCTTGTCGTTTTCAATAATTTTCTTTTTATTTTTTTTTTGCAAATATATTTACACAGTTTTGGGGGCGCATTTTAAAAGTTCTTACAGCTTTCCTCTTTTTTTTTCTTCAACAATTCTACATTTATTGCAAATATTTTTTAGTGTTTTTTCTTTTATTTTTGTTTTTTTTTTTTAATTTTTGATAGATAGATTTTTCTTTTAAGCATAATTATGTTAATCATTGCGTATTTTTTTCAATCATTCAACTTCTTGTCTATTTTTTCTTTCGAGAATAACTTAAATATTTCTTTTTCCTTGTTTTTGTTTTTAAATAGCATTTGTGAAAAAAATAATTTAAAATAAAAACAAGGTAATAAGCTTTAGAAAAAAAAGAATCTGTAACATAAATTAAATTTATCTAATTCTTTTCACTTAAAGAAAAGAGAAAAGTATTAAGCTTTTTACTCTATAGACGTCTTTTTTTATTAGTTTTTTTTCGAGTCCACCTAATCATTGAAGGAGGATTTTTTTTTGAAATTCATTGTATCATCCTGTCAATAATTAGGTGGACTCAGAACGACGGAAAGAGAAGAAATTTAATAATATGTTCATTGTGTCGAGAGTTTGTCCTTTTGTTTATTGTGAATCCAAGATTTTTTCTTTTGTTCTTTTGAGAAGAAATATATCCCTCAAATGTTTTATTATTTTTTCTCAAATATTTTATCAAAAATAAAGTAAATTCGTGTTTCACTATTTTTTTGCTTATTCTTTTTTTTTACTCAATTGTTTTCCTTCTAAACTTACGATTTATTTATTTTTTTTATTTTCTTTCTAGTCTTGTTAGTATTTTATTTTTTATTTTTTCTGCTTTTAAGTTTTATTTTATTAATTAGGAATCTTTTAAAATAAAAGGTTCGCTTACAAAAAAAAATCCTCTCGTCTTGCACAAGAAAAAATAAACAGAAAAAATATTACCTGAATATTTTTTTTAAACAATTAGTTTTTTTTTATAATGATTTGTTTTACGCTAATTATTCACTTTAATTTTCTTTTTCTTAGTTAAAGAGGAAAAGTGCGTTCTAAGATGTTACGAATAAAGAAATAAAGAAACTTAAGATCAGAAACAGCAACAAACTACGAAACTATTTGTTTCCTTTCCTCTTTTGTGTTTTCTTTTTTTCAAATCTACTAATTATTACAAATATCTTTTTTTTGTGTTTTATTAATTTATATTAAACTCTCTCCTTTTACTTTCTTTCAATTAATTTATACCCCCTTTTCTCTCTATTTAATCTTTGTTTTTTCCTTTAATTCTCACTCGTGATTTTTTCTACGTGCATTCAGTATTTTTTTTTCACCCTATCTTCACTTTCTTTTTATTTAATTCTTTGTATTTGTTTTTGCCTCTATATATCTCGCATTGAAATAGAAAATCGCGCATTTGAATAAATCTTTCCTCAGTTTATAAACCACTTGGCAGAAAAATTGGATCTGATGGATATCCGCAAAATCGTATCCTTTCGCATTTAACAACTCATTTATCATTTAGCAGTTTTTCTTGGTACAAGTTTTTTTTTTAATATTTATGCTGACTGTCTTTTTTTTTCAAACATTCTCCGCGTTTAATCATTCATTTGCAATTTTTTCCTCTTGTTCGTTTTATTTTTTTCTTTAATAACTGTGTGAAATTTATCGTGACTGCATCATCGCAAAAAAATTCTCTCGTGTAAACATCTGGGGTTAAATCTCTTGCTATCGCTTAGTAAATTGTGGTCATCTCCGAAAAGGAGAGACACTTTCTCTCTTGTCTCTGTCAAAAAATCTACTCACTCACTCTCTCTCTTCGCCTAATTCTCCTCCAAGTCCTTCAATTTCTCCTCACGTGGACGAGCATTCCCAAAAATTGATGCCGCCTGTGTTGTCTGAGCCAGTGAATTTATCGGCTCCTTCACCGTGCGCGGATTCAGTTTGAGCCTTGGCCTCCCATCGTCATCTGCAACATTTGATACGGACAAGAGCATGTCAAAGATAGGCACATTTGGGATTGCATTAATTTATAAAAAAAAATAAATAAATAATCGAGCATTCCGCAAAGTCTCTTCCACTTGGTCCGTTATATTTACGTTTACCGATTCAGAACCGATTTGAACCGATTCATAAATCACAGCCTTTCCAAAATAACGTAGAAATACAAATAAATTCAAGATAAAGATCACTGGGAGGCTATAGAAGCTCTTTGTAGATGAGATTCTTAAAGTAATCCACCAATTTGTAATGCCTACAAATTCGATTTGAAATAGATATTAGGGAATATAGGGGAGAACTAAAAAGTGTAGGAAAGGGCTTCAGACATTATACGCAAAGGATTTTATTTTTAATGCTACAGGCATACCTTTTATATCACGAAAATTTCATGAAATTTAAATTCACTTCCTTTTTCTTCACAAATGTTTTGTATAAATTCGTCTTACTCTCTCGTAATCTTCTCCTCCTCTTGGACGTCACAACAAATTCGATTTTAGTTTAGTTTATTTTGTTTGTGGAAGAGTAGGATAGACATATGCAACAAGCTTGAGAAAGAACGGGATGCGAATTTAGATTTTGGTTAGTTAATTACACAGTAAAAAAAATAACACTATTATTGTGTGTAATCTTTCACACCACTATTATAGTGTTAAATTTGGAAAAAGTGTTAATTTAAAATTGTTTAATTTAAAGTTGTTGAATATCAAGATGTTGAATTTGGAATTGTTGAATTTAAAAATTGTTGAATTTTTATGTGTAAACTCAAAAATTGTTGAATTCTGTTGATTGTTGCATTTTCTTTTCTATTCGAAGATTTTGATTTTTTTGCCCTTTTAGACATTTTTATTGGTTTTTCCTGTACTCGGGATCCTCCCTAATGCGAAATGATTACATCTGATGCTCGGATCATCACGATATACTTATTATTCATATAAATATGTGATGTTCTATATGACTTTTGCCCAATGAAAAGCATCTCGACTGAAGTATAAGTCTTAATTGGAAATTCAACAATTTTTACACAACTTTTATTTAAAAATTCAACAACTTTTGTATGAAAATTCAACAACTATTGTTTAAAAATTCAACAACTTTGGTTGAAATACACAAGGCTTCACACTATAATAGTGTTAAAAATTATGATCAATTTATAATAGTGTTAATTTTTGATCATGTGACAAAAAATACCATAAAGTTGTGTATTTTTTTACACTATAATAATGTGAAAAACTGTAATCATACTATAATAGTGATAATTTTTAGAATTTGTCAAACAGTTTTAATTCACGGAACATTGTTGAAAAATTTTTATGATTATACCAGTGAGAAATTTTACACAGATCGCAATTAAATAATTAATTTATCCGATTTCACACTATTATAGTGTTAAAATTTTACACATTTTCAAATTAAACAACATTGTTGGAAATTTTTCAACTATAATAGTGGTAATTTTCAATCACGTGACAATAAATTACCAAATTATTGTACCTTTTTTTTTACATTTTTAAATTAAACAATTAAATGGTCGATTTTGCACTATTATATAGTAGGAAAATTTTACACATTTTTTACTGTGTTGTTTTTTTTAAGTTATTTTTTTTGTAAACCAATAAAAAATCTTACCGGATATAGTTAAAAAAAACCGCCTTTTTTATTAAATCATTGCCAAGAATATTGAGAAAATGTAAAATAAAATAATTTAAAAATATTAAAACATTACTATCATTTAAAAGAAAATTTTTTAAATTATTCTTCTCTTCTAAACTCAAGTTAGAGTTTAGAGATGGGGAGAGAGACAATTTATCATTCCTTAAGGTGTTTTTCAATCAATTTCATTAAGATTTTCAGTATGTAAGAGAAAGTATGTAAGATAGGGTGGAATCACCACTTCTCGCCACTTATATAGAAATCGCAATTTTTCGCGATTTGTGAAATAAATGAGCCGCAAAGTTCTTTGTATTTTTACTGATGCTACGTATAGAGTCGAAAAATAATATTTATTCGTTTTGGATTTACGATTTTGAGCATTTTTTAAAGTAATATTTTAAGCAAGTGCATCGAATCCAATAATTCTTACCAAATATAGGGTAAGTGTACTAAATGTGCATGCAAGCGCCAAAGTCTTATGTTTGAAATGTAATATTTTTAATACAAATTAAATTTATTTGTTACTTTTTTTTATAAGGAGTGTTCCTTGGAACCTTGTAAACCGTTTATCGTCTTTACTTTCTCTAAATTCACTCTTAATACATTATAAAATGCATAAAAATGTAGACATTACATTTGTGGCCTATTTCGGCCACCTTCATTTTCACAGTTCCTTGCCCTTCTGGAATTCTTCCAATGCCTTTTTCACGTCATCTAGTTTGTGGAAACTACATTTTTTGTTATTCTTTTGCATTGTATAATCTCTAGAGAATGCAAAAACTAAAAATTCAATGAAATTCGAGGAACAAAAAATGTGGCCGAAATTACAAGCTGGCCGGAATTTGGCACACTTACCCTACTAAGTGTCATCAAATTTTCATCAAGCAAAAAATACCTTTTTGGATAAATATTTTGTCTATTGAATATTTAATTATATTTGTGAAATAGATAAAATTTGTATTTAGTTCATTAATATTTTCTCTTATAATTATTTTTATATAAAAATGAGGCATGGCGAAAAGTGGTTATCTTCTGGAATTGATTTTACCTCCTGTCGCCATAGCTTTTCAATAGGCGACGCTAATTTCATTTCGTAGATTGTCAATTGTCAAATCTGCATTGTTTACTTTCTGCAATAGACCTACAATTTGATTTCTCTAAAAGTGAAGAAAAATCATTTAAAGTGAGTAATAATAAGGTGATCACGAGGAAAAAGAAATGCTGAATGTATTCTTTTTATAGCATTGCCTAAAATAATCGAGTTTGGACATTTTCAAGTGGGTGGCGAGAAGTGGTAAAAAATGGCGACGAAGTGGTTATTTTTGCATTGTTATTAAAAATCAGTTTTTTAAGTAGTCCAGCGTTAAATTTTAGGACTATTGTTTTCACGAATCTAGAGCCATTACATCTTAGTAGTTTTGTGTCAAATTTGAGATATCTTGTAATAAGAGTTCAAAAGTTATAATAAAATTAATTCCTCTTTTTCCTAAACATGGCGATAAGTGATTACACCACCCTATTCAACTTTTGAAGGGAATCCCCTCCATTTAAAGCTCTCCGCGATTTACATAAAAATTGAAAACAAATTAAACTTGTTGCATTTTGTTTAAAACGTTTGAAGAAATGGGACACATTTGATATTTTAAAATTCAGGACCTTTATCTGAGAATAAGGATCAGTTCTGAAATGCCTATTCAAAAGATTTTAAGCTTAAAGAATTGTGTAAAAAAATTAAGAAAATGATTTAAAAAAAGAAATGCAAGTCCAATGAGGGGGGGGGCGCTGAGGAAAAGATGAAATAGCTCAAGTGCATAAAGCGTGTACTCACTGATTGCCATTGCCATTGGCTTCAAGTCTTCGTGCGAGCGTTTGTCGAAATCGCGGTCATGGCCACTGGAACCGCCGCCGCCGTGGCCGCGTCTGTAGTTGCCATAGCGGTCGTCGCGGCCGCCGCCTCCATAATTTCCTCCTCCATCGCGGCCACCACGATCGCCATAGTTGCGGCCGCCGCCCTCGCTGCGATTCCAGTCGTCGCGACCGCCGCCGCCGTCCTCTGAGAAGTTACCGTAGCGCCCACGATTCGGCCCGCGATCTGCTGAAAGACCAACATCTTGAGGGTCTATTCATGGGAATATATTTTGTAAAAGAGAAACATTTTGTGAACAATTTGTGCTATGCGATTTCTAGCAGTGTAGCGCCGGGGTGCAAGATTTTTGGAATTTGCGAGGGGGCTTTTTGGAGGGACTCACCGTTGAAGTTGCTTCGGCCACCTTGTCCTCCTCCGCCTCTTCTGTCATAGTCACTGCGCCCCTGACCATATCCGCCATCATTGTAGCCCCCACGGCCATCGGAGCGCCCCTTGAAGCCACCACTTCCGCCTCCGCCACCGCCCTGCCGTGGCGGACCGCGCTTGTTGAAGCCACCACGGTCAAATTTCTTCTGCTCAGCCACATCAATTCGCAGAAGTTGACTGGAATCCTCCAACTGAATGCGTCCATCGAGTTCAAGAGCTCGTTCGAGATTGTCCAGCGTCTCAAATTCGACATAGCAGAAGCCCTTGAAGTGATCGGTCTCTTTGTCTTTCACCAGGCGCACATTCTTCACTTCGAAATTCTGGAAGATCTTCGTGACGTCGCCCTGGACGAGTCCCTGGGGCAGATTCCCCACAAAGGCCAGATACGGTGGCTCCGTGGGCAGAGGTTTTTTCGACCGATCGCCATAGCCCCTGAAAAAAATGCAAAAAGGCAAAAAAATCCTTGAGAAAACTCCCTCAGATTCACTTCCGGACTTCCCGGAGACGCGCTCTCTCTTTTTTTTTTTGGACAACGTGTCCGTCACGGTGCATCACGTCATGGGATTTTTAGGCTTTCCAGCCGTGTGGGAGCTGATTCTCTGCCCTATTCCTGTGCCTGAGATGGCCAGGAAGCTGCAGGAATGCTCAAACACGTGGGAATGCGGGGTATTTGGTTGATATTGATGATGGAAAAATTACCTCTGATTGTCATAGCCACCTCTGCCGGCCATTGTCAAACTGTACACTTGCGTGCTCGCTCCTCACACTATTTTTCCACCTTTTGCACTCACCTACACTGGATTTTTTGCAATCAATCGAAGGAAAAAGTATTTAGCTTGACAAATAAGCACAATTTGGTCACAAAATCACAAAAACGGTGAAAATTGAGGCAGAATTTCCACTAGACCTCGACACAAACGTCAAACCACTTACCCCCGCCTATAAAAGGCTGCCATTTTGTCGTACAGTTGTCGGCCAGTTCGGCATTTTTCCCCTTTTCGATATTTCCCCTAAGATCAAAACCAATTTTATGAGGATTTTTAAGGATATTTTCAAAGTTTAAGGCTAAATATTCTTATTCCCAAGATTGCTGATGTAGAGTTCAAACTTGCAAACACCTCTGACGTGGATAAATTTGTGACTGTTTCTGCTGTTTCGCCCGAAATCAAACGCCTGCTACGATATATCGTTTGATGTAACGGTTAATCGGAAATATCGCGAGAAATATCGATAATCACAGCAACCCTGCGAGTTGTCAGTTTCATTTTTTCAATGGTGTTTGCGAGCCGTTTGTGAGTTGTGTTGTGCAAAAAAGTTGTGATAATTCAGTGAAAAATCCCCCGGATTACCCTGAAAATCGACTGAGAGGTGAGTTAAACACCTTCTTCATCCATCCACCTATCAGAATTTCTGTGATTTCTGCCCCAAAATTGGGAAAATCATGTGAGAAATGCAAGACTGGAGAAGGCCTTGGAATTTGGAATGCGCCACGCTTGTGTTTGTGCGGTTTGCTGTCGCGTTCCCTTCAAAAACTCAAATTTTCACCCATTTCCCAACGCTTTTCCACCCCAAATTTCACCTGGGACAACACCCCATACCATCCCCAATGGTCTTCAGGTGGATTTGTTGTGGAATTTGGGGAATTTTTGCGGAATCCCAGGGGGTTTTCTCCGTGTTGGAGGGCAAATGTGTGATTGTGTGTGTGGATTGAGTCACTTTCTGGATAAAGTGCGATGGTGGGGCCCCCATCAGTTGCCGTCTCGAGTTCTTCATGGCACGATTCTCGCGCGCTTCGGGCCTCTCTGTTTACAGGCAGTTTTTGCTTTCCACGCCATCCGGACGGAAGTTTTCTCGGTGTTCGTCTCGCGGTTCGCGGTTTCCTAAATCCAAAACAAAAGTGAAGAAGCTCCTTGTGTTTCTTTCCCTCTTTTCTTTGATTCTTGATTCCTTGGAGTTCTTGTGAGTGACAGTGATTGTTTCCCCAGTGATTCCCTGTGTGTTTTCAGTGTTCACATCCCAAGTAGACCACAAACCACATCCATGTGATTTTTCAGTGAAAGAAAATAAAAAAGAGAAAAGTTGATTGAAGAGACTCTGTGGGAAAATGTGAGTCATTTGATCAATGATTTTATTTAATTAATTTCACTAGATCATGTGAGATCGGAGGAAGTTGGGGAAATTTCCTCAATAACCTGTCCATCAGTTCTTTATTGCATTTTCCTGGGTGTTTTTGTGGATTGCCTGCGTCTCATTATGCCTCAATCAAAGTCAATCAAATATTTACTAAAATAAAAATATTTCCACTAAATCTCAGTTTGTGATTGGTCCTTCTAATTGGGAACTATTCACAACTTTTAAATATATTTATTTAGTGTTTAAACCTGAAAAAACAATTGCTAGAATTGATTCCATTCTCTTAAGGTTTGAGTGCAAACAGAAAATTTGTCAATTTTCACACATTCCTATTTGCTGGAACAATACTTTTTAAATCTTGATGAAAGTACTGGTTTTGTACTTCGACAAAATAAACCTACAAGGTTCATATTGGTTTGCATCAAATATTCATGAGCTAAAAATTAAGATTCTCAATGAACTTAGGATTGTGAAGGGTTTTTAGGGGAGACCGGGGTAGAATTAGTCAGCAAGTGAAATTTTTCGTTCCCTGTAATTTGTGAAAAACATGCTTGAATCAGACTGAATAATATACAGTAGACTCTCTCTCAATTGGGCATTTGGGGCGAAATGTCATCCGGTTTATCGATATATTTGGGCATCAAAGCATTTTTAAATTCCACAAAAAGCGCTCAATTATAAAGGACCACGATAAAATAGGAAGAACAACAGCGAATTTGACCAAATTTTCTTCATAATTAAACGTGAAAATTGTCAACAAAATTTTTCGCCCGATTGAAAAAGAGACGATTGAGTGAGATTCTACTGTAATTCTAAACCTGAATAATTCTTCCCGGTCTCCCCATTTAAAAGTGCAGTGTTAAACGTTTTTAATATTGATAAAATAAATCGGCTCAAGAAGATATACTACGTGAATTATACACATAATTAGGACTTGAGTACGTTTAAAGTACATGCGAGGCTGTAAAAACATTCTTAGCGGTATCTCCAATAAAAAATCTTTTTTTGTATTAAAATAAGAAATTCTAATTATGAAGTGTAGGTGTTCGGACTTAAAATAGTGAAAAGAATTAAATTTGATAAAAAAGGACTTTGTTTTAAGAGAAACAATAAAAACGGTAGTCTAATCAATGTAAATTTTGATAAAATCAGTGATAGTCAATTAATCAGTGATATGAAAAAACATGGTTATTGCCTCAAGTGATATGCAATAAGAAAAATCCTCAATCCTCTCTCAGTCGAGAAAGATGTGTTTTTTGTGATGGGTGATAACTCAGTGTTATGCGCTGAACAGACCTACGGTTTAAGACGAGAAATGGTTTAAAGTAAATATAATTAAAATGATGATTAGACTACATTACCATAAATTTCCCACTTAAGCCCAAAACAGTCACAGGGATCGGCTTATGGATCAGTTCGAAATAGGGGGGATCAGGCTGAGCTTCTAGGTTCATGAGGTCTAGTGAAATTTACGAGGATTAGCGACCACCGCCAGTGGCAAACCTATAAAACTTCATTTTGGGTGTTTTGGGGTACTTTTCGAAATGTCAATTATGCGTGAAAATAAAATATGGAGAGAAATATGGTGCGAAATGTCGCAAAATCTCAAAATGTATTAAAATTGGACTAATGGGAAGGTCAGAGTACTCCTATCTGTATAAAAATACATTGATATTGCACAAGAAATCTTTCAGTAATTAAAGTGAGCACATTTAATAGAAATATACGCAAAAAACGCTATTTCTTGATCGTAAATCCTCAGTGTATGATAGTTTGGGCTGACCTTTTACCGCCAAATTTTTTGATCTGAGTATTCTCGAGGATCAGCCTGTGTCTATTTTCGGTATAAGTTCGTCTCAAGCATTAAACAAAAATAATCATTCTATACCATGGATGTTGGAATGTTTATAGCTAGCATAATATTTAAACAATTTGTGTAAAAAAAAAACTGTCAAAGCAAGTCTTGCTTAAAATGGAAATTGGTCAGAAAACGTTTTAATTATAGGACTAAATGGGGTAAAATTTTTGAATATTGGATATTGTAATTTTGTAATGTTTAAAATATTTTGCAATGAAAATTTAAAAAAAAACCTTCAATTGATATAAAAATGAATATAATATAATTTCATGGCTTACACATTTCAAATTATTTAAATCAAAAATTATTTATATAATTTTTAATTTAGTAGAAATTCTAGAAAATAAAATTGACCAGATATACGAGGTTCTTTAATCTCAAAATCCAATTCACAATAGATTTTGCATCTATACCGAATTGTTATAATTCTGAAGTAGTTAGGGGAGACCGGGGCAAAATTAACCAGCAAATGAAATTTTTCTTTGCTTATAACTTATGGAAAATGAGAGGGAGTTAATTAATCTGAACAAATGGTTATTAGTTTAATATTCTTTCTGAAGAAAACTATAATATCCCACTGTCTAACACTATCCGTGGCTAATTCTGCCCCGGTCTCCCCTACTCACCTACCAAAAACTTATTTGGGCGTATCAAAGCCCATTTAATTATTTGGGCAAAGAATGCTTGCAATCTCCTCAAAAGGTATTTTTTCCTGTGAATTTTTGAAGTTATTTGTTTAGTGAATAAAATATAAATTTTGTTAGTAAGGTCCTCTATAAATTGGAAGCAATTTTCGTCCAAATTTGCCTTTAAAAAATTTTGATTTCTTTTCATTTTGATTTTCTAAATTTTCTAAATTTTCAAACAGAGGTTAATGCGGTTAATGATTATGAGCTCACACAATTTTTTTAGTACTTAAAAGTTCCTTGCGACCAGCGATTAAATAAAAAAAAAAAACAAAAAACAATATGTTTGCATTTCAGTTTTAATTTTAATGCCTTTGACACATCTTATGGATCAGGAAAATTACATGAAATCAAAATTCCCATCTCCTTTTTTATTAAACACCTCTAGCACTCTTATTCATCATTTGGACATCATACTAAATTCAATTTAGTTTAATTGAATTCTGAGTGCGAAAGATTGAGATAGACATATCTAAAACTTTTGAGAGAGAAGAGAACATGAATTTTGGTTCCATGAAATTTTTCTGATCTAAAAAATTTGCTGGAGGCATAAATTTTGAAAGTAGTGCCTTTAGAACAATTCAGGAAATTTTCATGAAAATAAAATTGACATGTCTTTCTCGAACGTTTTGTATGCGACACTGGGGCAGTGGTAAACATGGGGTAGTTGTAAGTCCCACGATTTTTTTAATGGGATTTTAGATGTCAGAAATCGAAACCTTTATGAATTTATAGATACTATGGAGATCTTTCAAAAGCCCAGGGTAGTGCAGATATAAAAATCAATTACTCCATGTTTACTACTGCCCCAGTTTCCTATATATATGTCTATCCCACTCTTTCGCACACAAATGGAATTGAACTGAATTGGATTTGGTATGATTTTTAAAGAATGAGAGTGCAATAGAGTGGGATAGACTATCCGAAACAATTAAGGAAGAAAGGTATTATAATTTTATTTCATGAAATACTCATACAGAATTAGTTTTTTTAATTAATTTAAGATTTAGAACATGTGAATAATTATTTGAAAAAAATGGGATTTTTTACAACTTATCAAAGACTATGCTTCAAAATTCAACAATCAAATAGTTGTCAGGAATTATACACTGATCAAATGTTTTAGGTCAATTTTTGTATGCCGAAAATTTGTAAAATCTTATACCGAGGTTTTTATTGTTGTTCACAAACTTTATTTTATGCAGAACAAAATGGATTTGCTGATCTCATTTTGACAAACTTTTTTATCATTTTTTTGTTTATTGTTGATAAAGTTTATATTTTTAATTTCTTTTCTATATTATACATTTTTAAATCAAAATTGCATAATTCTATATTTACTACTCTACTAATTTTCGTTTGGTTCTTATTGCTGTAAGCTTCCCAACAATATCTTCTTTATGCTTGACTTCAAACTTAAGTATCTTTATCACAAAACTGCATGCTTTGTGAGTTTAAATCTTTGATAATTGAGTGTGAATTCAAGATTTACATGTTCTCTAGTTTAGGTCACTTCATGAAGCGTTAAAATATGTAAACATAGTTCTTAGTTGTATAAGAAATTATATAGTAATTTTTTATTGAAGTTTCTTTTGTTTTCCATAAAAAGAAAAATAATATTTTTAGGATTGTAGAAATATTTCTCCTGCGTGTGAGAATGTTTTGTCTCTGAGGGAGATTACTTTGTCTATTTCTGGAGCATTATATTATTCTCCTAAATCTCAGGAGATATTCTTTTCATCGGTCTTTCACCATTCTTCACGCTAAAAGTATCTCTGTTATGGCATTTTTGGAGGAATGAACGAGAATGTTCTCTATATCCAGCGTTATGTTCTAAATTTATCCAGGCAATTTCTCTATGCACTTTTTGATTGGCACTGCAATAAAAATGTCATGGTTTTTTGACACTCCTGGGGGAAATAGGTTGACCTCTTTTGCTGCTTTTTCTGCAGTCACTTTCCCTTAAATGGTTTGGTGTTGGGGAGTCCGTGAGGAGAGAGAAAAACATTGAGAATTGGAGATGTATGGCTGGGATTTTGTCCCTGGGCAGAGATGCAAACAGGTGATGATGATGTTGTGTGGTGGTATTTGTGGCTATTTCTGTGTGAATGTTGCGGGAAGATGGACAAGAGGAAGGATGGGGCGGAAGATTTTTGCACTAAAAGAGATGAACGCGATGCACCTGTTCCATGTATCGTTCGGTCATTCATCACAAAAATACCCAAGAAGCAAGAAAATGAGAGTAGTAAGTAGTAGCGACATTTGTATTCTAAATCACCTCCCGAAAGGGGGAGGACTTTCATATTTCCACCGATAATTGCTGCGCTCTTTTTCTCTCACTCCTCTACCTTATATCTCTGACATTCACCACGGAAATATTGCATGTTGTTTGGATTTGCGAAGATTGTTGGTGAAAAGAGGCTCTTTAGATGGGTTTTTATCTTACTCAAAGTTAAATGATGTATTTTGCCGATGTCAAATGTAAGAATTTATTCTTCAACTCAAAAGTCACCTTTCTCCTCGCACCTTCAATTGATGTGACTCATTTAAATCATTTTTCAATGGATTTGCCCGTCATTTTTGTTGCTCCTGTGAATGATGATGATTGAGTATCTCAAAAACTCCATGTTCTTCTCTCTGACAGAGATTTCTTCAGTTTCCTCTCGAAGATTTCGTATTTTGTACCATCCACTTTTAAGTGCAACTAATTGATTATCTTGAGAAATTCTTTTGTAACATTTGAAATTGCATTTTTGCATAATTTTAACCAAATGAGTCAAAAGGGCCAAAGAAAGGTAAATAAACCGAAGATGATTTTATGAAGGTACTCTGTATGCATTTTTGTAAAAAGCCACCCAAACATCATAAATACTAAATCTACCTGTGGTTATTTATTTAGTACACACCTTCCTGGTATTCTTAAATTCCCAGTGAAGTCTCATTAAGTCAAGTGTAATCTTTTCAGTAATATTTACGACAGGAACGTGCTTTTAATTAATTTTTATGATAACTTATTGTGTAAAAATTTTATGGTTGATTGTTCTCAATTGTCAATATTTTGTAATGGGTTGTAGAGGTAATTTTATGAATGAATTGCTTTTTGAGAGGTTTTAGGATAACCAAAATTACTCATTCAGAGAAAAATATTAATAACTGAGACATCCAGATATGTAGGGGAAGCGGGGCTGAATTAGCCACGGATCCTATTACACTATGCAATACGGTTTTGCTAACGAAGATCTCACATGATACGTTTGATAGAGTCATGTCCCCTGATTAAGAATCTGACCTTGTTTTTGCTCCATCACGTGACAATGTTTTTTTATTTATACTTTTGTATTTTTTCTGTTTTGCCTTACATTATCTGTTATATCTCAGGTTCTAGTGAACAGAACTTAAAAAGTGTGTGTCCGTTAGAAAGCTCATTAGCTGTGCTTTAATTTTGATATTTACAAAAAACTTTGTAAAACCACTCCTTGAGGGTGTAAAATTGGAGTTTCTCTAAGAATTACCAAAAAAACTGGTCCTTAAGTGAGGTTTTAAAAATTTGTATAAAATAAACTAAACAAAATATTAAAAATTCATTGACACCAGGCAATAGGCAACACTTAGGACTACAATTTTGTTAATCTAAGACATCGCGCTCCGATCAGTAAATGTCTCATTTAGTGATCTGGTTTTTGTTATTTTCCAAAAATATGAAGTACTTACCTATTTTAGAGCAAATTTCCTAAAGATTTCTGAAAAATATCTTTTAAAACTTATGTGAAACATATATAAATGTTGAGATTCTTCTTAAAATCGATCGGGGGATCATGAACATAATTTTCATTAACATCCCCAACTTTCTGTTTACTGAAGTAAACACAAAGTTCTGTCATATTTCTCGTAAGCAATTGCTCACACTGAATTTTCAACAAAGCAATTTTAACTCAAATCATATTCAAAATTTAACGTATTTAGTGTTAAAATCTTCCAAAAAGAACAAATATTTAGATAGAATTCATTATTCATCAAATTATTGGAATAAAAATCCGTAATTTTAATCAATTTATTTTTAGTGTCCAATTTTATCATCAAAGTGTCCAAATTTAGAAACTGTCTAAAATTATGAGCCCTTACCCTGTATTATTTAAAAAAAAGAGTAGAGAGTTTTAGAGTAGTAGTCCTCTAAAATATCAAAGCAAAGGTGTCTGAATGGCGACAGGATTCGAACCAGTGGAGGTGAAGTCGATGGGGAATACACCGAGAATGATCTTATTCTTTTAATTCTCGGTAGTACAGCCAGTGGAAGAAGATGAATCCCGGTCATAGGAGGAGATCTTCGACCATTTGAGTTCTTTTACGTGAATTCTTAAATTCTTCAGTGCCACCAGAGTCCTCCTCTCTAGGTGCGTCTATTGTCATCTGTCATAATATATAATTCAGAATAAATTTAGGTGAATCATGATTGAAAAATTTCATGATTGTGGGTTTCGCCAATATTCGGATATCATTTGAGCGAAACTGAGCGACATTTTTAACGTAAGGTAAAGTACCCTCTAGTCGGCCGGTTTCTCAACTCGGCCAGTTGAATTATTTAACCAATTTTTTAACGTTTTATAGTCAATTTCTATGAAATTTTCACTGATTTACGTTATATATAATATAATACACCTTCTAATGTTAAATCGGTAAGACCATATTATAACAAATCTAAGTAAATTGAATAAATAGTCGCACTGGCCGAGTTGAGAAACCAGCCGACTACAGGGTACTTTACCTTACTATGATAAAAAGCGTGATGGCGATCACAATTTCTCTTCAGATGTTCGTATACCCAAGGGCATTGTTATTCGAAATCTCCTTTTCGAAATTAAAACCTCCTATCGAACTTTATCCCAGTTCAATCTAAAGATAGGTAAATTATTTGCCTATCTTTAGTGGCGGCCAAATTAATAGAATCACTTTGCAAAGCTTATATTTTTTAACTTTTGTATTTTTTTTGCCAATTTGTTGATATAATTCTGAAGTAGAAATCTTCAAATTATTAGAATCGTAGATTAAGGGTTGGTTGGGCCGCTAGTGGTCTCTATTTTACACATAATACGTAAATAGTGAAATTCAGTTTGGCCAAAAAAATTGGAAAATTGTCAAGTATGGTTTCTAAATCCTCTCGCTCAGTAATAACCTTCCCGATTTAAGAGCTCTCTCCGGTTGAGGTTTTTCGTTTACCGATTCGAATGTATATCAGAGAGAACTTACCTAAAAACTCGTTGGAAGTTCGAACGTTTAAACCGACGAGTTACACAAAAGTGAGCAAGTTCATCAAAAGGACATTTCTTTGAATGAAATTGCAATTAAGACGTTCTACCAGCCATAAATTCCACAAAACTACACAAAAATTCACTTTTTGCAGCAAAAGTTTGCACACTGTTGCTGACATTGTTAACGATTGAAGTGTCAAGAATATCGAAATTCGAAACGGCAGAACAGTCAGCGCTAAAGCGGCGAGTACGTGAACTTGCACTTTGGGCTTCCGGTAGATTTTCGAATAGGTTTGTCTTGGCTTTGGAGTGGCTTTGTCTCTTCGAAAGGTTATTACTGAATGGAGCAAATATGGCTTTATTTAAACTTATTCGATTTATAGACCACATACTTAAATTTAAATGAAAGTGATCCTATCGTGTTGTTCAAACCAAATTTCACTATTGATGTATTCTGTGAAAAATACAGACCTCTAGCGGCTAAAACAATACTTATTGACGTAAGGTAATCATTTGAACATTTCCATATAAAAATTATATCAACGAATTGGACTAAACAAAAATCCTAAAGGTAAAATAGTTGTCTTTGCTGAGCTGATTCTATTATTTTGGCCGCCACTGTATATGATGAGGTATATCTCAATAGAAGATTTGTATTTTGAAAGGAAGATTTCGGAAGGGGTATTAAAATATCCTCGTTTTAATGGGCCTTTAGTTGGATTTAATAGCTTTTTTCTTGAATTGTCTAATTGATCCACTTTCTTGTGTGGCAAATTAAAAACAAACTTCTGGTCTAGTCACAACAATGACCAATTTCCCGCTAATTTTGAGTGATTAAGACATCAAAGGGATTATTTTAAAGATACTTCAGGTATATTTGAAAATAGTCAAATGTAGTGTTGAAAGAGTTTAGAATGGCTTGTTCGTGTTAGACCTACCGCTCTTAAGTGAATGAATGAAGAGGTTTGTGTATTTAAAATTCAATTGAATGCTCTTCAACATAAGATAAGGTGAAAAAATCAGTGTCATTTGGTCTTTCTTCACTTTTCAACCCATTTCTTCACTAAAATCTCACACATGCTGTTTTTTTTTCATCACTGCGTGTCCCTTCATATGAATATGAAAAAAATGATAAAATATGAGAAAGTGGTCTTATTAGAGGTCTTTTGCAAAGTGAAGTCCAAAACTGGTAAAAATTATTATTGGGAGGTGAAAGAAATGTGGCGAAAGAGATAGAGAGAGAAGGTGATGGTTGAAAAAAAAAGAGTCTTTTGCAGTATAAGAGTTAAAATTACACCGCAAGAGATTATTCAATTTAGTATTTAGTGAAAATTGAGGGTACTTAGTGGAGGTAGTTATAAATTCTTTGAGACGTCTTTTAGGAGTTTTTAGTCAAAATGATTTTGAGGGGCCTCTCTTTTTGGGCACTATTTGATGTCTTTCGATGGGCAATTTCCTTGGTTGCACAGAGAGAGAGAGATTCGAATTTAGATGAAAATTAAATAAAGCACTTTGGATGACCGGTAAAAAAATCACTTTGTGGTCTGCTAATGAAGTTCTTTTTGCAAAAAGTTTGTTTGGGGGCTGGTGGCATACAAAAAAAGTATGTTTTGTGTATTTTTGCTAATTTGCAACGCTATTAATTTGCAATTTGATTATTTTGCGCCATGTTTTTTTAGGCATATCCCACCGTTTGATCTCTTCCTCTCATGTTTGGATTTTGCGGTCAGAAAATGTTCATTGTTGGGGCTTCATTGATGATGATGGTTGGTGGTGTGTGAATGGGAGTAAGAGGGAATAACATCAGAGAAATTCGCGCGATTTTGTTGGGTAGCGGTGTATCCATGTTTTTGAAAAGGTGTTGCTAAGAAAAAAAATGAAAGATTTAAAGAAAAGATTGAAGAAGAGTGAAAAAAATTAGATATTATGTCTTGAGCGTCTTGAGAGAAGGAGGGATTTTGTTTTAAAGCCAATTTAGTGCAAATTTTGTGAAAAATTGTGTGATTTTTCTTGTAAAATTTTTCCATATAATAGAATATGACAACTCGTGAATCTTCCTTGTCATCTAGCTTCCTTCTCTTCAATTCATGTCACCTCACCAGGTGTAAAATGTATTTAATTAACTACCATGTTATATATAACATGGTCTCTTTTTTTTTTCTCTCACACCTCTTTAACAAAACCATTTGAATTATGTCATACATTGTAAAATTAATTTTCAAATGAAATTCAAAAGGGAATTCCACGTGAAAAGTCACTCAAAATGTCTTTCTCTTTTATTTTATATATTTTTTTCTCCTGCGAGATGAGATCAAAAGTTAAATTTTGAAAGGGTTTTTCATGAAGAATTTTTCCTTCTTTCACCTCAATTTCATTGCATAGGTCTCCCTTGGATTTAATTGATTGTTGATTTTTTAAAGAGCTTGTCAATAAAAATCTATGATGTGAAAGACTATAGGCAAAAAAATAATTATGCATTGGAGGTTAATGAGTATAAGTTTTTCTTCATACTGAAATTCTTCTCTGTCTCTCAAAATTCAACTTCACAACTATCCAATGTATTTAACTTTCGTCACTATATGGGCATACATCATCGTTTTGAGTTGGTGATTATGCAATAAAATGGTCAAACATCAGGTGAAATATACTGTCAAATATTTTGTCTAAATTTAGCACCAACAGCAAAAAAAAACCAACAAGAGGCAAGTAAATTATGTTTGAGTGATAATCGTAAGATTGAAGTGATTTTTACACGATATTTCTTTTTTTTATTTCTATTTAATTGATTTTGGAGATTTAAGTTTTGTATGTTTTACAATCAGTTCTGCATTTCTTGCAATCTTTATGTTCATTTTCTTGGCCTCCAGTTTTGAGTTTTATGATGTTGAACTCTTTCTCTTTCATGTTAGTTTTATTCCTTCATACACACTATTTTTATGTCTCAAGTGTTTGCATTTTATTGATATGTAATGCCTACATTACTGGTGTGTTATCGCAATATGATTTTTCGAGGCAACACTTCCACTGATTACGCAGCTTTATGCGTGTTTATCTTATCTATATTGTGTATTAAATGTTTGAAGAATTTCTTACCAACTATGCCACAGAGTTTTGCTGTGTACCGTGGGTGGGTTTTTTGACTGCACAATGTAAATTTAATTTGGAAATTCAGTGTACTAAAGGAAAATGATTAGAGGAGGGCCGCCGAAAAAAATCACCACGTCACGCGAAGGCATGAGATTTTTGTAGAAGAAAGTAGTGACATAACAGAGGTAAAACGATCAGAGGCAAACGTATCAGATCGTAATTCCTGACGTCCTATTTCTATATAGGGGAAATTGCCCATGCTTGATACCATTGGAAGCTTCGTAATGACTAAATTTTCTATGTTTTACAATATATATGTGACTCATCACAACCATATTTTAAAAACTATGGGGAAGTGGCCAGTTTTTAAAATATATTGCGAAGTCACGTGTATTGAAAAACATAGGAAAAACTTTGCCATTACAAAGCTTCCAATGGTATCAAGCATGGGCACTTTCCCCTAGACGAATACTATAGGGGAACGTGTGCTACCTTCAAACGACTCAAGCTTCGGACAACTCATTTTTTCCTACACTGAGAAAAAAAGAAGGTGCAATTAACATTTTTTCCTCACAACTTTAACACTTTTTACGTGTAAAAATATATTAACATATTTTAATGTTAATTTTACACCTTTTCAAAGGTAAAATTAATATGAAAAATGGTAACTTTAACCCCTAATATACCTAAAAAGGCTAATATTTACACCGATTTTGGATCAATACTGCAGGGTAAAATTAACATTTCCGGAATGTTATTTTAACTTTTTCGGATTTCTCTCACACACAGTGTATGTTCTTAATGGATTGGACCGATTTGATCCATGTCTAGTTCCAGGAAATATGAAGCATCGGCCTAGCTATTAAAATATAATATTATAATGGGTAAAATTCATTAAAAATATATTGAAAAGAATAAAATGTTCGAAGCTTGAGTCCTTCAAAGGTAGAGCGCTTTCTCAGTAACTTAAAGAATAAAGAGCATTGACTTTCTGCTGTTAATGCTTTGTGATATCATTTACACCCCCAAGTGTTCGAATTTTTAAAACTACTGATTAGAGGTCACGAAATAAGACCCATTTTCCTGTTCTAAATAAACTCATAATTGCCTTACAATGTGATTTTACTTTAGGTGGCCAAAAGTGCTTACATGGCCAAAAGGGCTGTCTCTACCCTAAATGAAATCTAGTTCGTCATTGTACTCGTATAAGACGTATGAGTAAGGGAAAGCACATTAACTTCGGACGACTGAAACTTCAAACAATTCATTTTTTCAGTAGGGGAAAGTGACCATGCTTGATACGATCCAAGCTTAATAATAACTATTTATTTTCTATGTTAATCAATAGTTATAACTTATCGCAATATATTTCAATAGCTGGTGCTAAGCCTCACATTTCCTAAAAAAATTAGGATCCTAGCTCTTTTTTCCTAGTTTCACGAAGCAAAAATCAAAAATAGGTCCAAAACTGTAATTTTGATACATGATATTTTATAAGTATTTCTTAATTAATGTCGCTTTTCAGGAAAACTACTATCATAGGCACATAGAGGGTTCATCAGTATTAATATTTATGTAAAAATATTTTTACTTGGGGACACTGTTTTTGTGGGTGGTGACAAATTCATAAATTCTACCTGTGTCCATCCTATATTTTAAGAAGTGTCCATGAATGATAATTTAATTGTGGCAACTCTATCATTAGATGTGATTCTTTCATAATTACACCTATTGAAATCCGCCAATTTTATCGACAATTGACATAGCCTTCAACCCTGTTGCCTGAATTTTAAGGTTGCAGAGTGACATTTTCATGGACTCAAAGTGAAAAAATGGTTTTCGCTAGTGCCCTAATGTCATAAAAACACGGCTTAGAAAAATTACATAAAAGTGATTTTAAAACTAATAACCAGTCGTACAAACGATTTAAGCAGATAGATTAGAGTTCCGTCTAAATATTGATGTGCAATTTTTTGTATCCAGTGAAATTTTTGCAGTGAAAATAGGCCTCCGATTTGTCGAATCAATTATTATACAGGAAGGCCCCGGACCCGACTTGTATAAAAGTCGCCACTGAATTTTCATTTTCTTCTTGAGAAAAATCTAAGGATTTCCAGGAACTATGTGAGTTAGGACTATGAACCTAATAAGTGAGACATTTTTTTGTCATAGTGGAAGAATCGCTTCGGTTTGTGTGTTAATCAAAAAAAAATCACAAACCTTGGACATCATTTTACAGTATCAAGCATGGTCACTTTCCCCTATGTATGCTAGTAAAAAGCCTCAAATTTTTTAAAAAGAAGCATGGTTTAAATCGATTAAGAACATAGGAAGAATTGAGTTATCCGAAGCTTGACCGTGGTGTCACATATAAGATGACTATTAAGATTAATACTTTCTGAACTGCGATAATGGCAAAAAATGATAGCAAATGTTTTATGTTGCCTCTCTTTCGCATTTGACTACTGCGTACAAAGTTGGCAGTCCTTAAATAGCTCGAAAACTGCCCGAATTACAGTTGGCACACATGGAATATTGTTCGAATTGCCTATAATATGATTCAGAAAACCATTAATACCAACAGTAATATCTTACTGATCTTTATTACTTCACTGATCGGAGTGCGCTCTTTCTAACGCACGTTTTTTCCATTTGAAATTTTCCATACTATTTATCTCTCTTTCTGTCTTTTTTTACTCCTAATTTTGATCTTACCGTAAGTGTGGGTGACTTGATCCCCCGCTGGTGACTTTGACACCCCCTGTTCATAAGCTTTTCCTTATTCTAGAACTTAAGGATGGTCTTTACCGATCCGATCTACCATGTTTGATGGTCTTTGTCTTTACCGATCCGATCTACCATGTTTGATGGTCTTTACCGATTCGATCTACCATATTTGATCGGTAAAGACTATCCTTAAGTTCCAGAAATAAAGAAAAGCTTACAAATAGGGGGGCGACTAAAGTTACCTAAAGCCTAAAGTTACGGTGTATGTGACACCCCGGTGAATCGTCCGAAGGTAGTGCGTTTTCTCCTAATGGGGTGCACACCATTATGCTCAACACACAATGTCTTTTATTCTGTAAACATGTTTTTGGTATTTCAATGAGAGTGAGTGAGATCTTAGATCTAGTCATCTCGGTCACTCTCATAAGCAGTTTCGAGAGCATATTTACAAAGCAAAAATTATTGTGTGATCGGCATAATAATGCAGGTAAACTCTTCTTGGAATGTTTATGCGAAAAATACAGAAAGAATTTTTCTTAAATTCTCTATCTTCATCTTTATCGACAATAACCGATGTAACCGAATAATGTAAAGTTGTCCATGAATTTTATTGAGGAAAATTTTGAGGCCAAGTTTGAAGAAAGAATCCAACTTAATAATCACCTGTAAAATATAACTTGTTCGAGTCTTGCTTACAAATCAACTCTCATTTGTTAACATAACAATTTTCCATCGTCATTGCTGGCAAATATATATGATTCTGCATTTGTTAAGTGTCTCTATTTGAAGTGTTGTATGTGAAGATACATAAAAAAAAGTGAACACGGCGGTAAAGATTCAATTTCTTCATTACAAAGTGCAAATAATGTTAACAAGTATGTCATGTTGAGATTATAGGAGGTACCCATCTTTGTCGACATGACGATGGAACTTTTGCTGAGTATTAGTGCCTAATTCTAATATTAATGCTTCATTTCTATGCAAATTTCTCCAGCGGTCTAGTCTAGGTCACTTGGATAAATTTCTGACATTGTTGAAGAAGAATTTTTGCCCTTTTATATTGCTCAAAAACTGTGCTATTTAGAATTATTATCTTTAAAAATAATGTATAATGTTTTATTGTTTCGGGGGGCTTTTCTTCAATTCAGCTGAGGCTTTTCGTGGAGTCTCTAGGGTAAAAAAAAAGTTTGTTATCTATAAAGTCTGTCGGTGTTTTGAGATGATGAATGGGAAAATGTTTTATAGTTTGTTATATGATTAACCCAAATTCCCATAACACTCTTATGGCAATTGTTGGGTGTTCAAGGGCAGTAATTGATTCACATTCTGAGGATTCTTTCTCATAAGCATATTACAATTTTGCAGAAAGTTGTGCGCCAATTTACTATAGTTGGAAGTTTATGTGGTTCTTTTTTCATATATTATGGCGCAAATTAACCGGTGAAATACTTCTCTATTAGAATTTCACTCCCTCTTTAATACACCCAGCAATTTGTAAGTCTAAGAGTAGACTAATTGATGGATATTAGTGTGAATTTATAATGATTGAGAGCAAAATCTATAATGGCAAAGTTGAAAAAGAGACTTTATATATACTGCATGCTTGGCCTGCAAATATCCGCATAAATGAATGCAAGGGAGATTGTTTTGTAACCAAAGAGAGTTGAGAGAGTTTGTAATCTATAACCTCCACTCTTGAGGGCAATTTTCTAATACTCCTTCAACAATTTGTTCTTTCTTTTCTTTTCCAATGCATATATAAAGAAGTTTTTGAGAGAAGAAAGATGGGTACTTTTGCATCGGTGAAAAGTGCAGTGAAGATGTGAAAATTAGTCTTCCTTCTTTGTGTGTTCAATTGCCTGCAATATATTCTTCCAGCCAATCAATAATATGTGTGTTAACACGAAAAAGTCTGCATTTTCACTTAGATTAAATTGCTTCAAGTCAAGAATATCTCTATATATAGAGGAGTTTTTATTTGATGTTCTAGAGAGAGAGGTTTATTGGAGGACAAAGGTTAAAGTATTTCATCGTCATCATTTTTCTTTTATTTTCTTGTATCTATGGGGAATTAGCAGTGATAAACCTAGGTTGGCTTATTGTAGGTTCTGATTCTTAAACTGAGCCGGTTTGAAAGGCTTTTAAATTGTATTTCAAGCGGAAGTCTGAGGACGTAGGGTAAATGTACCACGTTTAGGACTGATTACAACTTTGGAACACTTGTTGTATCTCTGAAATTCCAGAATTTTGAAGTTTTTTTTTAATTTTCTTTATACAATGTGTATGTGTGTGTTTGTGTGTTTCTAATACGTAAGCCCTAGATTTGTTACTGTCAAACCCGGTGTTATTTTTCTATTTGACATCCTTTGATGTCACCTATTCATCTAAGGAAATGGTCTACCTTTGTGTATTATGTTGGACCATCATAATGGTATAACCACTTTCCTTCCTCTTGCACACATACGTGATTAGGGTTTGACATCCCTGGACTTTAACGGTGATCACTAATAGCGAGGGAGAGGTACTAATTGAGAGATGGAGAGAGAGAGATTTAGTTAGTGACTAGACTCGGGCGAGTAAGAACGTGGCCGTTTTCGGATCAGAGGCAGAGGGAGGATCTGGTTGAAAGAGGGGAGCGGGTGGTAGGTTTAGATATTTCCTCTAACCCCCTTATCTAAGAGCGCTCAGATCCTTCCTAATACTTGCTTTGGTACACGGGTAAATTAACTTGGATCACTGAGAGAAATCCGAAAAAGTTAAAATAACATTCCGGAAATGTTAATTTTACCCTGCAGTATTGATCCAAAATCGGTGTAAATATTACCCTTTTTAGGTGTATTGGGGGTTAGAGTTACCCTTTTTCATGTTAAATTTACCCTTAAAAAGGTGTAAAATTAACTTTAAAAAATGTTGATATATTTTTACACCTAAAAAGTGTTAAAGTTATGTGGAGAAAAAAGTTAATCACACCCTCTTTTTTCTCAGTGATAGGGTAAGTGTGCCAAATTTCGGCATAGTTGCATGCAAGCGCCAAAATCTCAAGTTTGAAATGTAATATCTTTAATAGAAATTTTTTTTTCATTTCTTCTACTTTAGGAGTGTTGCTTAGAACCTTGTAGACAGTTTATCGTTTTTATTTACTTTAAAATCGTTCTTAATACATTTTAAAATGAATAAAATTGTAGACATAGCTATGGTGCCCTATTTCGGCCACTTTCATTTTTATAGTTCCTTGCCCTTCGGGAATTCTTCCAATGTCTCTTTAACGTCATCTCGTTTGTCAAAGCTACATTTTTTGTTATTCTTTTACATTGTATAATATCTACAGTATGTAAAAACTAAAAAATCATGGAAATTCGAAGAACAAAAAAGGTGGCCGGAATTGCAAGCTGGTCGGAATTTGGCACACTTACCCTACCTCCTTCAACAAAATCGGTTTTTACGACTTACACATCGGTAGTGTGGCCCATACGAACTTGAAGTGTTCTAGGAAATTATAGTATTCAGTGCGACCCTTCAGTTCTTGAGAATCAAATTCGGACAAATAGAATCGGAGATGTAGTGTTTTTAATTTCGCGAGTTTACCAATGGTTTTACGAAATTTTGACCTTCGAAGAAGGGGTATTTCTGGAAGTTCTTTCCTATCACCTTTGATTATCGAGTTAAGGTTACCAGACTCGGGTAACTTCGCACTTTGGGGTAGACTTTACACCCTTGCTTTTCGTAAGCTTTTCTTTAATTCTAGCACTTGAGGACAATCTAAAGATCATTCAGAAGTGTTTCTTACCCATCCGGAAGCTTGTTCTGACCTGACTCCAGCTATACGGGGGTGTTTTTCTTTAAATATGCCATATATGTGGGTGACTTTGCATCTATGTTTTTCCTTAGCAGCACTTAAGGCTGGTCTGTTCTGTAGTCCATCTTTAAGTGCCTTTATGATTTTTGTCCACCCTTAAGTGCTGGAATCAAAGAAAAGCTTACGAAAAGCTGGGATGTAAAGTTTCCCCCGGAGTGCAAAGTCACCCGCATCTACGCTATATTTAATGAATAGTATCCCCTAAAGCTAAGGTCAGATCAGAAGCTTCCGGAGGGTGAAGAATCACTTCTCAAAAGTTTTAGCCCAGGCCGGAGGACATGCAATTTTGTAAGGATTCTAGACGGTGAGATTGTTAAGAATCACACCTAATACATTAGGAAAAATGGGTGTGAAAAAGTTAAAGAGGAAATGACTGCGATAAAAAATTAGTGTCAAAAGCAGAAAAAAAGTAAGAATTTATTTAGGTCAATTTTATCGGTTAGTGTGAAGGATTTTGAAAATAATCTCAAACAAATGGAAGAATGTAGTACCTTTTCAAATCAATTAAACAAACATTTCCCATAAATATTCCATCACTAAAACACCCATAGGGCATTTGTCGTTGGAACACCTCTTCTCTTCTCCTCAAAAATAAATCGATTGTGTTGAAATCAACAGAATGTCTTCCCAGTGAGAGTTTCTCTAATTGATTTTGCCACATTTGGTACATCAACAACTCACTGTTGATCGCATGTTAAAGAGTTTAAGGTCAATTTTGTATGTATCCGACGAGACTTTCAAGAATTCTTTGAAGTCTCCCCCTCCGTTTTCAAATGTTATTTCTGGTCAAAGATTTTGTGCGGGGGTCATTTCAAGAATAACATTGTGTCATGAAGACAAAAGACTGATAAATTGTTTGGTAGTGTCAGAGATCATTGGATGTTTTTGGTATTTCTTTTTTCTTCTACTTCTAAATGATGCTATTTTCTAAAAATGAACTTTTTCTGTGTCATATAGGTGTATTATTTAGTGATGTCGATCGCGATTAAACACCTCTTCATTAATCCTCTCAACAGTCAAGACAAGACTTTCTTATGCGATGTTGTCCTCTTTTTCTTTTGCATCAGCATTTATAAACACTTTAGGTGAGAAATTAAAATCCAAAGACACGATTCAGTATATGTGAAATCAGTCTTGCAAGACTCTCAATTCATTTATCATTTCAATTGAGGATATATGGTTATAATTCTGGGGCTTCTCTGATGATAATATGCTCCAAGCAATTCGTTCTTGAGTCCTCTCGAGAGTGTCATTTTGTTTTTCAGCTTGTCTCTCTTTCGCATTTAAATGAATTGAAATCCTTCCGGGTTTATCTTAATGCTGGGGTATGTCTTGTTGATGTATCTCAAGAGATTTGTCTATTGTCTCGATTAGAAGTGCACCAATTCGTCTTGAATTCCCTCAAAGCGAATTGCACTATCACACTCCCCTTGTATACAGTTGTTGCGAAAGTATTAAAATCACTTGGAAAAACTCATGTATTTCGTAATTTGAAAATTATTTATCAATGTGTGTTTGTTATTTTAAATTAAAAAAAAACGGTCACAAGGTAGATTAAAATGAATTTAAGAAGCTTGAGAGCATCGATTTTAGGCGTCCTTGTAGATAATTCTTTTACTTAATCCTTACTGCCAAATTTTACAAGCCAAATATTCTTGAGGACCGGTCTGAATCTATTTACGGTTTTAGAGATATGCCATAGATACACTTATGACTAGATGGTTTAGAACCTAGAGACGGTCTGGAACCTAGAGACGGCGTTGAACTTAGAGACGACTTAACGCAATTATAATCGAAATAACGATCAGATTACATTTCCGACTAATCCGTTTCTCGGCTTAACCCATTCCTTACCATGGTATTATACATCATACGCAAATTGAGTGATTTTAGATAATTTATTCCTGGTCAATTATTATCTGAATTGCTATCGGGAATGGATTTTTAGTAACTTTAGTTCTTCGCTTACTTGGCAAATATAGTCCGACAGAGATGAAAATACATCTTGTTATTGTTTTCTTGCTTCGCGAAAGGTCATGCAAAATTTTTGCTCAAAATGGCGAACGGAAAAATCGACATCCCGTCGAATTTGTTAAAATTGGCCTCTTTCCTCTTTCCGGATTTGGATTCTAATTGCCAATTTGTTTTCTTGGATAGTTACTCTATCTAAAGCAGAGGTGTGCAAGAAACCGTTGAAACCGAATTAACGTCAAATGAAACATGTACGTCAATGGTCAAAACGCTACTATAACAAACTTATTTTGACGTTAATTCGGTTTCAACGGTTTCTTGCACACCTCTGATCTAAAGCAATAGAGTTTGTAGTGAATTGATGCCCAGAATTTAAATTCAGTGACCGTTAAGACGTATGTTTGACAGTGGCTCCCCGCGCCCCCATAATAGATAAAAATTTTTTCTTTTCAAAAAATTCATCTATTAATCTGTAGAAAACTAATCTCAAAATATGAACATTCTATCTCAAGTATTTCTGGTACATTGACTGAATGGGTTAAGCCGATTTTGATTATACTTACGTTAAGCTGCCTCTCGGCTTAAGTCCTAAGTGTGTTTAGGGCATTAGTCTTAGTCCGAACACTCAAGAAACGATGTTTTCCAACCAGAAAAAAAACATTCGAGAGTTGGTTTCGAAAGTCAAAGCGTTTCCTTCTCGAATTTCGAAGTGCCTCGACTGTCTCCCTGTGTCAGTTTTCACTTTGTTGTAGAAAAAGCAAAGCAAGTACGCTCATACTGAAAATTGGAAATTCTCTTTGGCTTTTTTTCGAATATCAACATTTTGTCGAAATGGAAGCTATTTACCTTTTAGTCGGAACACTTTTTAAGAATCAAAGTGCGGTTCTGATCCTCCTCAGCAAAATGGTAATGTGAATTTCGAAGCATAAAATCTAAGTCAAGATTTCGAGTATTAAACAAAATTTGTTCATTTTCTCACTCTTCATATCCTTATGACAATTTATAGATATAAATTTTACTTTTAATTCGTGATTGTACTATTATTTCCACCACTGTATGCAAGTGGATTGTGAAGATCACTTGAGCATCGCTAAGATCGTATGGAGATCTTCTGAAGATCACTTGGTGCAAAAGTGCTAAGTATTTAGCGATTTGGTATGGGGAGATTCTGATGTTCACTCCAGAGGCGATTGTTTGATTTTCTGTGGTTTCTGTGTAGTGGCATTAGAGACTTCCTGGACATGGTAATGTGACACTTTGTTTATATGAAAATCATTCCGTGTAGGATTCAGTGAAAACGTGATTCTTGGGTGCAAGAAAAGAATTATGTGTGAGTGTTGGATGAATCATGGGGTATTTAGAAAAATGAATGGGTGATTTTAGAAAAGAGAGAAGCTTTGGAGAAAAAAAAAATCTCAGAGATTTTTTTTTCATTATTTCCTCCAGAATGTCATAATTTCTCAAAATAGCGGATTTCTTGGCCTTTCTCGATAATTCTTCAAGCACGAATATTATCTTCCCGCGGTGAAATCTTCACCGGAGGAATTTTCTTGAGATGGAATTTTCATGATTTGCGATTAAAATGTGTTAATGTGTGTGTGTGAATGAATGTATGTTCGCGAAAAGTCTTGCAATGCGAAATTAATTAAGTTGTTTGTCTTCTATCACCAAGTTTAATTCCTTGAAGTCTTTTGAAAATCATTAAAACGGTTCTCTCCTTTTACTTTACTTAAATTAGATTTATTAACTGCGAATTCTCACGTGGAATTTTTCGACACTTGATCTTCTAAATTGGCAAATAAACACCTTTTTCGATAGAGATTTATTAATGAAAGGAATAGTCACATTGAAACTCATGTCTTATTTGCTTTTGCGTGCAACAAACTCTAAAATTGGTGGTGTTAGAAGGTGGAAACGTACAACAAGAAGTCTTTGAGAATACCATAGGATGAGATGCACAATTTAACGGTGTTTTTCATCACAGAAGGTGTAACTCTTTTTTTCTTTTATTATTTGTAGTAAAGTGTACCTCCTCTAATAATGCCATTCAGTAGTTGTGACTATTGGGTGGGTAACAGTCATTGGAAATTATATTTGCATTGAATTGAAAAATCTCACTGGACTATTCCTCCTATATATATACATAATGCGTTGAGCTTCCATATAATATGAAAGTTTTCTTTGCAATTGTATGCTTTTTGCTCTCTCGTCTCCTTTGGGCTGGTTTTATACATTGGCTTTTTGCAATTGAAGAAGATTGGTGGTGAAAGATCTTGTGACTATCTCAATGATAAATCTTTCCTACCTCCTTTTTAGGTATTCAATCTAATACCAAAATCTTAACCACAAACTTGTACCTAGCGCGTCGATTCAATTTATTAATTAACACTTTATTTTTCATTTCCTCTTTTTAATGCAATTTGGTGCACATACACCTACCATAGACGTCTTTTCTGTTAGATGAATTATTGGTGATAGTGAGAAAGTTTCCACGAAATATCAACTACCTTATTATTCAAACATTCAACCCCTAATCTTTCACGCCCATTCTATGTCTAGATTTCACTGATGCGAGGCGTTTTTTGAAGCTTTGTTGGTTGAATTAGATAACAATCTGTTAGGATATTAAACCATTGACCTTCAAATAGGGTTGGAGTCACCCTTATTGGCAAGTTTGCATCACTTTTGAACATTTAAAAATTAACCAGTTAAGTTAGTATGTCTATTGCAAGTAAATAAGTTTGAAGGTACGGTCAAAGGAACACGTATTAGGCAGGTACCACTTTTTGGTATTTTTTTTTTTGCAATAAAGCAGTGCGTCAACAACAAAAAAATCTACCTTTTCTTATAAGGATAGATGTTGAAGTTTTATATCACAAATGGTTCTGAAAGAATGCCAACAGATCATGATACGAGTTCTTAAAATGCCAATAGGTATTCCTTCCCTAGGATATTGATCAGGAAATTTTGAAATTTTTTTCCTAATTTTGAAAACTAAGTACTCTAGGTAAAGGGGCCTCAGTGGATCAGTGAATAGAGTAGACTCTTACGTCTCGGATTAGAGCCTAGGCACCTGCAGATTTTCAGCTGTCGGTTTAATGTCGAATTTGTCGAGTATATGAATAGAGTAATGCCAAAGAATTAACAATGAACCGCTTAAAACCGTACGCGCATAGAGCGTACGGCCCATTCAACAATCGTTAACCCAGTTAACGACCGAACTCCTCAATTCTGAACGCCTAAATAGACTCAGGCTGATCCTCGAGAATATTTAGCCTCTAAAATTTGACAGTAAAGGATTATAATAATAATAATAATAATAATAATAATAATAATAATAATAATAATAATAATAATAATAATAATAATAATAATAATAATGCTAGCACAACATTCCATGAAGGAACTAGGCCTTCCCACAAGGGGATTTCTAGACATGCATTATTATTTTTTCTTGTACGGGATGAGGTTGTCAGTCCCATGCCCGTGGAATCAAGTGCAGTGAAGCTCACTGGATGCAATCCGAACACCTTTAACGCCAGAAAAATTCCTGGTGACCTAAAGGTGATTCGAACCCGGGACACTTGCATCATAGAGCGAGTGCCCTACTACTTGACCCATTGAGTGCCAGTAAAGACAGTAAAGGATTAAATAAAGGAAATTTAAGCAACAGACCTCTAATCGATGATTCTAAGCCTTCAGTGTATGTTAAATGTTCTCAAGAATCAGCCTGAGTCTATTTGGGCCCTGTAGGGAATATTTAATTAATTGAAAAAATGAAGAATTTTGAGTAAGGAACAGCCGAGATACCGAGAAGGGGACTCTTGTATTACCTATTTGTGAAATAACGAATTTGGTTAGAATTATCTCTTCCTGGACCCTGGCAATAAGACTCTAGGTTACCTGTTGAAGGTGAAAATGGTTATCAGAGTTGAAGGACAAAAATTTTTGTTGATTTCACAAGATTTATTAAATAAAAAGCTTTAATAAATTCACACGTGGCTTCTCGCTTGACTGACGGATGTCAGTCAGTTCTCCATTTTCCCATAATGTTATAACTGTATTGGTCAGCCTGTGTTTGAATCATAGAAGCTATACGGTTTAAGATATCTATTCAAGATTTTCAGTAACCCCTTATAAATTAACCTCACCTGGAGGAGTATAGCTTTAATTTTATAAATACTACTACTTCTTGTATTTCTTCATCGAAATAATTTTGATTTAGTTTAGTTGTATATGATCCAAAATTAGAGGTTTGTTATAATAGAGAAACACAATTTTGTGTCCTCTAAACCTTGTCTTGAAGGTCAAATTAGGTAATAATAGCTTTCATATAAAACAATTAATGTAGTAATTTCCGCCACGAAAGGAACTAATCTGTATCCTGGTAGAACGTCTCACAAAGTCATGTTGTACTTTGCTCTTTCTTCACCTCTTAGCAAGTGAATTTTCTTCCTGTCCAGACAAAAACGCATAAATTATTCATACTAAATGGGTGGCAATGTTAGCCAGAAGGTAAAAAAGAGGTAGTAGAGAAAAACGCTAAAACGATACCACAATTATCGTGTCTGCTAAGGTGGTTTTTTTTTGGGGGGATGATGTTGGCGATGGGTGGAAGGAAAAGTATGCAGACAACCCCAATTGTATCAAAGTTGGTGCTGTCAATGGCGCGTGACCCCAAACAAGAGGGTTGTAATGTATAAAGTTGAAGGGTAAATAAATGAGAGTCAAACAATATAAAAAAAAATCCTTAATACACCTCTGTGGTGGTTTTTGATAAAAATCGTGGTATGATGTGTGTATATGAATATGGAAAATGGAACATGCAAATAGGACGTTTAAGGAGTCGCTCTAATATAGTTCTTTATCGTGTAGTGCTTATGAATTATGAGTGGATTTTGTTGAAGGGAAGAATGAAAGGTAAATGGGAGGAATAAATAATAGTGAGGAAAAGGTCAATATTAAAAAAGAAAAAAATGGGAAAAATGCTATAAAACTCCAACAGATTCACGTGTTATAATTTCGAAAGATTGTTCACTCATTACTGTATACAAAGCACTATTAAATAAAAACATTTGTTTTTTCTATGTGATGAGGTGTTAAAGGGCGAAAAAACAGTCTCTAATTTTGAGATATTGCATGGGAATTAAAAATTATACATAGCTATTTTCCATTTTGGAGATTTTTTAATTGTTTCTGCAGCAGATTATAAGGAAATTATATTGCAAAGTGTCGTTTTTTTTTCTTTCTCACTTTGTTATTGAATTTTTAAAGGGAAAAGAGGTTGTGAAGAAAAATGGGTAAAAATAGAGAGTAACTGTATTTAAGGTATTTGTCACGGTTACTTATGATTCCCCACAACACCTGAATAAATTGCAACAAATAGAAATGCTTCACTGACACTCTCTGTGGATGAGCTATAAAAGAGATTTGCTGTACAGGGTGGTGTAAAATGAATGCAAAACAAGATAATGTGTAAAGAATTGTTATATATTTTTGTTTTGATTTTATGGACAGTATGGATTATGCCCAATGCACAATAACTTTTGTTTAGTAAACATGTTTTTGACATTTCAATGAGAGTAACTGAGATAGAGATCTAGTCATCTCGCTCATCCTCATGGGAAATTTTGAAAACATGTTTACAAACAAAAGTTATTGTGCGCTGGTCATTAAAGGCAGCGCACATTTGATTTTGTATGCTTGAAAGTTATGCCCAGCGCACAATAACTTTTGTTTGTAAACATGTTTTCAAAATTCCATATGAGAGGGAGCGAGATGACTAGATCTACATTTCATTCACTCTCACTGAAATGTCAAAAACACGTTTACAAAACAAAAGTTATTGTGCATTGGTCATTAAGCAGAAATAAGTGGAATTTATGCCCAACGTACAGTAACTTTTGTTTTGTAAACATGTCTTCGAAACTATTCGTGAGAGTGAGTGAGATGACTAGATCTATATTTCATTCATTCTTCTTGAACTGTCAATAACATGTTTACCCCGTTCTGATGAACCCAATAGCAAAAGTAGCTAATCCTCTCACTGACTGGAATTACCGTCCGATATCTTTACTACCTGTGCTATCTAAGGTATTTGAATTCCTCCTGTCTTCTAATTAGAACACGTAGTATTTCAATTCTCAGGGCCTTCTCTGTGAATTTCAATCAGGGTTCCGGAGGGGACACAGCACTGTGACTGACCATGGTCAGTCGGTCAAGTATCTGGGTGTGATCCTAAATAGGGATTCTACTTGGTCAGATCCTGGCTCTAATGTGTGCCATGGAGTTGGTTATTCTTTGTACTCCCTACGGCGGCATAGGGATTTTATCCCTACAGACACTCGGCTGTTGCTTGGTCAGGTATCTCATTATGACGCACTTCACCTATGGCTCTGAGGTATTCTTTCAGGCTGATGCTGAGTCTATTCGCAAGATAAAAGTCTCCTACAATGACTGTCTTAGGTTCATTTATAATGTGAAGCGGGGTGAACATGTTTCCCCTGTATCTCGGTCTATTGTGGGGTGTGACTTACCTCGATATCTTGAATTTAGAGCTACGCTCTTTATCCTACGCCTATTTCTGATCTCGACTCCGTCCTATCTCTTTTTCTGTTAAGTTGAGGGGCGTCTGTCAAGTGTCGGTGTTTCATGGTGTCGTGTTCACGAAGTACCAGTTTTCAACGAACTCTCTTTGTACGCGGGATCTAGACTTTTAACTGAATTCCATCTGCTTCCAGAATGTCTGAAATCTCTCTGCCGTCTCATTACTTGGCTCGGAAAGTTCAAGATTTTTTTTAAATTTTAAATTCACTGCTTTTTCCTCTTCTTTCTTCTTTTGCTTGTGATTGTACGTAAGGGAGTCTATTGTAGGTTTTCCTTAAATAAATAAAAATATGTAAAAAGAAATAAAACAAAAGTCATTGTACGATGGGCATAATTCCCAACGCACAATGACATTTGTTTGTAAACATGTATTCAAAATTTCCTATGAGGGTGAGAGAGAGAGATATGATAAGATCTACATTTCATTCACTCTCATAAGAAATTTAGGAACTTAGGAACATACTAAAGTTATTGTGCGTTGGCTATAATTCTAAAGGCATGCATAAAATAACTTTTCTTTTTGTAAACATGTTTTCGAAATTGCTTATGAGAGAGAAAGAGCGAGATGACTAGATGTAGATTTCACTCACTCTCACTGAAATGTCAAACATATGTTTACAAAACAATAAATAGTTATTTTAATGTATGCTCTTACATTTTTTAAAACAGTTTTGAAACATGTTTACAAAGCAAAAGTATTTGTGGTTGCAGCTTCAATGCAACACTCTCTACTTATTTCAATCAATTTGTACACCGAGAAAAATGTGGATGGTAAAATTTACCATCCTCCATACAAAATTCTAATGGCCGGATAGTAAAAAAGTCACCCAGCAAACGCGATATTAAATTGGACTGTCAAAAATTGTAGAATCTATTGCATGGATAGTAAATTCTAATAGCTGGATGGTAAATTCTAATATCCCCGGATATTAGATTTTACTATCCGGATGGTAAATTTTACTGACAGGATAGTAAATTTTACTAGCCGGATATTAGAATGAAAAATGTCGGAAAAATTTAATTTTCCTTATTTTCATTGATTTTTGGCCATTGTTTGAGGGCTTGGGGCCCTTCCTGGATGACATTCTCTGTATTTCAAGCCATTTTGATGCGTGAAAATCTTTTTCCAACATTGACGACTCAGCCGAGATTTGAACACGCGACCTTTGTGATGACAGTCCAGCATCTTCCAGCTGCGCCACGAATTGCTATAATGTATTCAAAGCATATCGGGAACCGTTGCATCGGCACCCACGATATTCCAAAATGACATTCTAACAGTAGGATGGCAAATTTTATTGGCTTGGATAGTAATTTCAATCCAAATTACTATCCTCCGTTAAAATTTACTGTCTTCCAGTTAAATTTTAACATCAAATATGCGGCCAGTAAAATTTACTTCCCGGATATTAGAATCTAAGAGAGGTCAATGTAAAATCTAAAGGAGGATAGTAGATTTTACCATCCGGCTGTTAGAATTTACTATCCATAGGATAGTAAATTTTAAAATGTCAAGATGGTAGATTCTAAAGGAAAGTATCTATGGAGGATGGTATTTTCTACTATCTTTTGAGGCAGTAGAATTTAAAGACACGATTTGTAGAAAATACCATCCAAATTTTTCTCGGTGTATACTATGACTTTTTGTGATCTGTACTTTCAATGATTTTTTAATTTTCTTTTGAAGTTTTTTTTCTACTCAATTGCAAATGCTGTTTTGATTTATTAATTTTTCAAGTGAGAAGGTGAAACAAAGAGGTTTTTTTTCTCATTTCATTTAATAAGATATTGCATCAATGTGTGAAGGGTTCAAAATTACCCATGAAAAATTGAATTGACGGAATGTGTCAGCGTTTAGCAGATCAACAGAGAGAAAAGAAGGTTTTATATATTCAACAAACTAACTCAAAGCCTAATTTCCTAAATCTGTCTCATGCTTCTGACTTCTGTGCATGGAAAATTATTTCTGTATTTCACAAAAGCTATTTAATAAAATCCATCAAGCATGAATGAGATGCGTGTGAGTTGCGTGAAACGGAAAAAAGAGATTCTGTCTCTAAATCAATAAAATGAATTTAGAGATTTTTTTCCCATTAGGTTTGTGCTTTAACAGATTAAAATGACAAAAATGTACTACTTTTTTGGACTTTGCCAGGAGGGCAAAATTATGGGTTCATCTGTGTGTGTGGCATCTTGCCAAAGTGAGTCGCCTCATCATAAAAAAAAATCTAATATTATTTTTAAGAGTCTATTCTTCTTTTGAAAATTCCAATGTTATAGGGCATTTCCCACACCTTAAGTGTTCTGTCTGTCGTGGTGGGGTCTTTTACACAAGATATTGGTGAGATCCGTTACTCTGGGCGCCCTTTATCACCTCAGTGTTAATCACCTGAAAGTGTTTTTAGGGATTTATGAATATTTGTTGGCTTTTGAAGACACCTTGTCGGGTTTTTACTCAATAATTACATCTCTGATTTTCGTTTTTTTTTATTATTTATTTCTCCATAACTTCCTCGGAAATATTCTTGAAGGTATAATTTGTGGTGAGATTAGACATGGAGGATGTTCAAAAAAAATGTTCTTTGGGCTTTGTGGTAAATTTAATTAAGTGTAGAGGAAGGGTTTAAAGCTTCGCACACTTTCTGGCTCCCAACACTTCATATTTTTCCCCCTTAGTTAGTCTTAAGTCACGAATTTCTTGATAAAATTAGGTCAGATGCTTCAAGATTTAAAGATTATGGGTCGGTTATATTCCTTTCGGAACCACTGCACCCAGGCAAGTTATTTGGGTCCATTATGCACTCCCCATTCTCCTGTTCTACTATTTTAACCCCCAAGGCGGATAAACCTGCTCTATATCACAGTGCTCTGTGTACGTTCTGATACGGTATCGCTTTATATCACGGTAGACCAACCTCAGTTTATGGATCTGGGCAGTGAATGTGTATTTGTATTCGACTGTTCCCTGCATGTCGAAACGTACTTCCTAAACCAGCCTCTCTTTTTAGGCGGTTCATTGTCAATGCATTGGCGCTAGTTTTTCATTCATTCACTGGACGAATTCGAGAATAATACACCAGCTGAAAAATCTGCAGCTGCCTAGGCTCGAACCCGAAACCTCACAGTCATAGAGCCACTACTCTATCCACTGATTTACTGAAGCCCCAGATGCATCAAAGAAATATGGGAAAAATATGCAGTTGTCGTAGTCTTAAGTGTGTGCGAAACCTGAATGCCTCCCCCTAATTTGAAAATTCATAACCATTGAAAATTTTAACCATTTCGGATGTCAAATTATTTCGAAAAATTACCTCTCTATCCTCAATTTTGCTATGGAGATGATTTGAGCAAAAAAAAATCAGTCTTTAAGAATTTTTTATGCCTTCTTCATATGGCAAGTGGTTTGTGTAGAGATTTTTTTTTTAATTTATTGCCTTTAGCTGCAGAGGAAATAGCTTCTTCTCAGGTGATCTACCTGGGTTAGTTAATTTAATCTTCAATTAGCAGAATGTGGGGAGTTTATCTATGTGAGATCGTAGGTCTTTCTTAATTTATGACTGTTCTAATTTCTACGTGTTAACTCTTCCACATCCAAATTGACTTGACCATAAAAAGTGAGCCTAAAAACATTATTTACAATTGTTCAGGTTGTACACTTAAGATTACAATTGTTTACTTTCGATAATGAATTAAATTAAGAGCAGTAAAATAAAAAATATATATTCTGCTTATATAACTTTAAGTATGATTTAACTTTAGTATGAATTTTCAATGAATGAATTTTTAAAGTGCATTTTCATTTCTCATCCACTTTTGGTTGTTTTTTTTCAACGTGCTCCAAGACTTAATGATGGTTTACTGAAGGAAGTTGTTGTTTTCATATTAAATCAGCGGTGGTTTTAATTATAGGGGTCCATTCTTTTTTGGACAGTTTACACAAATTGATGCAATAAATAAGCCGGATTATGATTAAAATTTGTTTTGTAATTTTTACATGATTTTCAAAAGGATTTAAGTGAAACCGGATCAACTGACGTAGTATTCCTTTCTTTTTTTTATTTTCAGAGAAAAAAAGACTTGTGAAGAAGTGCATTTTTGAGGATTAAACTTTGGAGAAATTTTCTGATTGAAGGTAAGTTTTTTCCCACAATTATTTATGGCAAATTTTAGCTCGAACTTATACGATCCCTAATGCAGATGACTCAACCATTCGTAATTGCTCACCTAATTCTTGTTAAAATACCCCACAACTTTTTATTTTGCAATTAGTATGAGATAATACTATAACCTAAGCAAGAGAGATATACGGACATTTTTCTCGTAATTCGAAAATTTATCATATGACAATTTCTCATATATGGAATCGCACGATGTCTTTAGCTAACTTTTTCCACTCAACGATTTATTTGATATGCGATGAGGTTTTTATTCTTGTGCAAAAGGAGTTAATTGCTGGAAAAAAAGTGTCTCACTAATGAATGCCACATTAACTGTTGGTAATCACTAATTTGTTTATTAAGTATTTTACTCAATTTCACAATCATCAAAGCTTGGAAGAGCAAAAAAAAAGACTTGATGGTGGGAGAGTGTGGTGAGGGAATTTAGCAATTAATATCTAGTGCAATTGAGTGTCTATAAAACATACAAGGAGGTGGGTTGAAGAATAAATTGTTTGGTGGGTTTTTGCTTCAACCAAAGAAGCAATGTGTGTGGTTAATGATGATGTACAATTGTTCAAAAGTGATTTGCTACCATCGTCGCCTCATTCAAGAACATCACCATTTGCTTCATTTGGAATCTTCAGTTGTTAACTTCATAGGTTGTGTGCCTCTTTTGCACGATGGATTTTTTCGAAAAAGAAAAGACTTGTTGGAAGATCTTCTTCTGGTTGTGATTTCTGAGAAAGATGTGGTGGAGAAGATGTGTGCAAAAAAATATGAAAAGGCGCGGGAAGTTGGTTAATCATTTTCTCAAGTTCATAAATTTTAATTAAGAATTATTCTGAACGGAGAGCAGGTGAAAATGTGTATTTAAAAGTATTTTGATCGGGAATGAGAGAGTGAAAGAAAAAATTGCTGTAAGGGAGTACAACCATTCTCTTTACCGCGAGATTTCTATCAGGAATGGAATTTCTCACTCCAGTGAGTAAGAGAAGTAGGAGAGTGTAGGGTTGTTTCAAAGATTGCGTTTTTCCGCATACTTTAAACAAGGATTATCTCTTGACTTCTAAAAGTCATCATTAGGTCCACCGCCGTCTTAGTGTTTATATCATCCTCCAGGAAAAAAAGGTCGAGAAGTCTAATGATTGGTTACAGATTTTCTAACTGAGCGTTGGTAATCCTACATCTAATAGTCTAATACGGGTTTCAGATCTAAGGTTTAGCCATATGGCTTAACTGCTCTAATTTTTTATCAATCACGATTTTTTGGAGAAATTTAAGTTAAGATTGGATTATTAAAGATGAATGACCTATTAGGGTTTTGACAGAAGTGAGGACTAACCGAGAGACTGCTTAGCGTAATTATATTCGAAATAATGGTTAAACTTCATTTACATCATTTTCCACTAAGTCGTATCTCGGCTTAAGTCGTAAGTGTGTCTAGGGCGTTAGGCTCTCAAAAAGCAATAAAATTGCTCGCTATTCAGGATTGTGAGACCTTCGGGAACTCGGCTAAACCTCTAGTCTGAGGACCGTTTAATGGTCTTGGCGCGGTAGGTCCTAGCCGCAATGTACTTCAAAGAGCAGGCCTTTACTCTCCCCAACAACACATGTCTCCAACCTGACCTGGTGGTAAAGAACCGGGAAGGTGTCTTCGTGGTCGATGTAACAGTCCGCCACGAGAACAAGAGCCTTGGCTCTGTAGAAGCTTTACACATTTCCTTGCTGGAGATGACTTGCCCCATTATTTGTGGAGGAGCAGTTCCCGCTAATAGGTATAATTTGGTAACAGGTGTGTTGCTAACGGGGGCAAGGAAGGAATATCCGCGCGTATTTAGACCTAGGTCTTACAGCTAAATCGGTGCTCCTGGGCAATCCCTTGGATTGACCAATCCTTTCAACATGAGGCTAAAGATAGAGTCTTCCATAATAAAATCTGTGGTAAAACGGCCTGTGTTATCACATTTTTTTATTTAGTGATTTTTATCTAACATAAAAATCACCATGTTGCGAAAAACCGAGTTGGTATGATTTTTCGTATTTAGTCCAAAGTAATCATTCTCAGTCAGCGTATTATTTAAGCCATCTTATGGGGAAGAATTGACATGAAGATCAAGTCTGTGGACCGGATAAAATTCTAAACTTATTGGTGCTTGTTGATTGCAAACTGAACAAATTTGCATCAAAATAAAATTTCAAGATTTATGTTACTTAATAAATATTTAATGCACTAGTTTAATGATTTATGGTTTTTTTATAATGATTTCATTATAATAATAAGGTGTTTATGATTAGTTGAATATTAAAACGGTTTTAGAGAAAGTATCAGGGGAAGTATTTTGTAACTTTAAGTATGTATTTTTCTTAAACTACTTGGTAAATACCGGAAGATTAGTGGGGAATATATGGGACATAGACTTGGAAGAAATTCTACTTAAGGAATGCTCTAAGGAGTAATGAAGCGGTTCTGAAAATCATAGTAAAGTATACCAAGTCAATAGTTTTTTGCGATGAAGAGCAGTGCTTTTCTGATGTACTAAATTAAATAAAATTGATACTAAACTAATGACTAATAATTTAGAAAAGGATCACTGGTAAAAATAAAAGGATTAAATTGATCCTTGTGCAAAGGATGGATCAAATTAACATATTTCATTATGACAAATGTGCATTCAGAATTCGAAATTTGATCCATCCTTTGCAAAAGGATAAAAATTTGGAACAATTTGATCCTTTTATTTTTAGCAGTGATTGACTATAAGTGATTTAATGTCATAGGTACGATAATTCATAGGATTTTCGAGTCAAATACAAAAATTATCCAAATGTATTATATTATTTGAGGAAAGAGTAATTTTATGAGATAAATGCTGAAGAGTTTTAGGTGATATTCTTTATATTATTCAAGTGTCCCTTCCGTAGTACACTTCTAAGTATATACAGAGGATATAGAGGTGTTGTAACACCCCAAACTACGTTAAGTATTGAAATTGAAAGTATCTTGTGGGATTTGTTTTTAAAAGTTTATGAATATGATAATCAAATTAACTGTCGTAAAAATTAAAATCAAATTCGAAATTGCTGTGGGAAAGTGCCCCATCATGCCCTACTAAGAAATCCCAAGAAGGGCAACACCAAGGAGGAAGTCAGTGAAAATAAGGCAAAGACTGTGAGAGAAATAGAAAATTTCAATCAATTCCGCAATAAATAAATTATACATGAACAATTTTGTGTGGGTGATTCTGGCCTTCGTATGTGCAAGCTTTTTTTTTCTTCTTTTCATTTTGAAAATATACTAAAATTTTATTGAGATGGATTTTTTCGATATAATAACAAAGTCAAATAAAGTATCTTTTTCTCTCTTTCTCTCAAGAATGTGTTATTGTTTTGTAAGTTTGGTACATTTTTTTTTTTTACCACAACACACTTCTTATTCATGTTTGCTTTTATTTCAAGCCTTCCTTCTTTTCATCAAGGTATTACTTCCCATAAACAGAGTTGAGAGATCGAAGAGAAGAACTTTCATTTAAACCATCAATTTCATTTTCCATTGTTGTCTCAATATCCAGGTGATTTCTTCAGATTAAACAGGCACAATTTTCATTTTTATTTGACATCATCATTAAAATTGTGAATTGAAATGTTGAGAGATTTGAAGGCGATTTATTTTTTTGGCGGTTCCTTTTCTCCACTCACAATACCATTTTAAGATAAATTGACTAGTTTATTGGGAAGTTCAACGACAATCTTATATATTGGTGAGGATGATGACACAAAAAAAAATCACCAAGAAAATACCAACCTTAAAGAGTTAAAATATTCAAGGTTGAAGAAGCTCATTTGAATTTTAGACACAAGTTTACCTTTTGGCAAGTTTTGTCACTCACAAAAAAAGTGCCAAACTTCAAACCACTTGCTGAATAGCAAAATGGTTTTTTTTATTCAGATGTTATAATTAAAATACGTTTATTTTATTGCTTTAGCACTTTGTAATGCGGAAATTGTTTTATTTGTCCCCATGAACATCAAACTTTGCGATTATAATTAAAACAGAGATGTTCCGAAAAATGGCAATTAAGTTTAACTGTTAATTGCGAAAAGTCTTCATTTTCTGGAAAATTATAACCAAGATATTTATTTGCAAATTAATAATGATTTACGGGGAAGGTGTAAATATTGCATCAAGAAGACACTTGAAACTAAATGTATTTGTACATCGATTTATTAATTTGTTGGCAAACATTCTCACATAAGATGATTTTATTTGTTTGGCATGATTTCCCAATAAAATTCTATATTTGGAGAATCGAATTTTTTTGTTTGATAAAAAAGCTAAAAGTTAATTAGGCGGTGGGTAAATTAATGGTTTGGGTATTATAACCTTTTTCAGGTGGTTGAAAATTTTGCATATTTAAAGCAAACTTTTGAGTTCATTGCTGCAACTCGCTAGTGAATTATTTATCACGATTTTGTAATTTTTCTCTGTAGGAATTGCCTAAAAATATTGAATCACTCATCTGTTTTGGATATGTAAACTTTAAACCGTAATTTCCACATGTGCTTGATGTAATTGCTTAATTATAATAAATATTTTGTAGCCCAAACACCTACTCGAATTAATTTGTCGATTGGGTATAAGATAAAGCCAATTATTTATATGAATGAGATAAAATTACATTAAACGTTTTATAGTTTTAATTGAGAACAAAAAAATTTCACTTTCATCAAATATATTTTCTCAATGGTTGGAAAATTTTCGATGGGGACTGTAGAAATAGTCAAAAACGGATAAGTGTATAACTATCATTTTTGAAAAGTGCTATAAAATGCACTTGTTGCCCTCTCGACATTTTACGAAAATTATTATGTCTATATCTAAAATTCAAAATAATCTCTTGACAAAAATAGTCTTAAGTGATTTGTGTGTTGAAAGAACACTGAAAATGGTTTTCCATCTTTAGTATGCAGCAAAATTATCTTCTTGAAAATATCTGTGAAGTTTCTATTGATTTTCAAAGTGTTATTGCATATGAATATTTCAACTCAAACTTAAATATATTTTATGGTATTTCATGCTCAGTTTTATGCTGTTTATGAAGAAAATATCATAAATTCTAAAAAAAAGTGCCATGAAGCCAAAAGAGAGTGGAAAAGACTCTAAAAATGGTCAATGAAGTGGCGTTTGAATTTTCAAAGACGTGATTGAGAAGAGTGTAGTTTTTTGTTGTTGTTGTTGTCTTTAACACCTTCATCTCTTTCATTGATGAAGATGAAAATTTTCACTTTTGTGATAGGGAAAATCTTTCAATTAAGATGTGGACTGACCAGAAAAAAAGAGAACTTCACTCTCGACGATTCAAAGTCAAATATACCGATATTGAAGAGAAAGAAGTGGAAAACGACTTAGCATAGTGCTTGAATTTATGAAATTATGCTTCTTGTCTTTATAAAACAATTTCTGTATACTCACGACAATATAAATATTTTGCTAGCTTTTTTCTAATTGGGAACGTATTTGCGCTGGTGCCAAGAATATCACTAAATCTACAATTGATAATAACATACGTATTTCATAATTTTTAATTAATTTAAATATGATGGGACTTACGACCCGTGATTTCGGGTTTCTACCGTCTTTTTCTGAAGATACCGGTCACATCTCATTTACAATTTAGTAAAAAAATCTTTTTAAAATAAAATTCTGGATCTTTGAATTTCATAAGTGTCTTGAGGTTTCGTTTTCAAGGCTGCTTATGAACGTTAAGCCGGCGGCGAACGCTTGGTATTCGAGAGATGACTGAGAGTTTGAATTAAAAACAACTTATAAATCAAACATTTCTTTTGTATATTAAGAAAACGATTATAAAACGAGTACCGTCGTGTGCAAATGATTGGAGTGTTTGAAGGGAGGACAGACGGATACGGGACCACAATGAGATTCGTAATCTCATCACGGACGAAATGGCTCGGAAGGTTCCAAGGATAACGCTTTCCAAAGAGCAGGCATGTACTTTCCCCAACGACACCCGTTTCCTTCCCAACCTGGTGGTAAACAATCGGGAAAGGATCTTCATGGTTGATGTAACAGTCCGCCACGAGGACAGGGACGGGCTTGCTAGGGATGAGGACAAAAAGGTCAACAAATACACGTCTCCGTTACCCATCGTCTGTGAGGGTACGGAGCACTCTTCTTGTTGGTAGAGCCGATAGAGCCCATCGTGGTGGGAACTAGAGGGGCAATACCCTCAAGGGCGGTGTTGAATTTCAAGCGTCTGGGTGGTTACATCCGAAAGCTTAAAACCACCGTGTCCATGATTGCCGTCCCTTAATCCTACCATCCACAAGTAGATCTTGAAAAATTAGAAAATCTATTTGAAAAGCCTAAAAAGAGACTTTCTTACTTCTTGATAATTCCGCAAGGTGGCTAAGGTACATCCTGTTCGAATTTCGAAGTGCTCAAGTGTCAAAATCTGTCGGTCTTCACATTTCTGTTCTTTCTGTGCTTTCTGTTCTTGTCCCATTATTTAAACGCTCCATAATCACTTGTAACTCTTTCCAGCTTTCTAGTATGATATTTGATAAAATTTCCCAACCTTGTTCGAAAACTTAGTATGAAAATTCGAAATTGAATTTGAATTCTTAGAACATCAACAACTTTTTGTGCAAATAGAGTTCCATTTATCTTTTATCCAATACACTATTGGAGAATTAAAACTCAAACTCTACTTGTGTTTACACCCAACTCATTGAGTTATGTTATCGTTTCATGAAGTACGGGGGGCGATCAAGGCCCAGAGAGGCCTAACCTCGGGTCTTTGTGACGTCCTATACGATATGCACTGAGAAAAAAAAACGGGGGTGCGACTAACTTTTTTTCTTCATAACTTTAACACTTTTCGGGTGTAAAAATATATCAACATTTTTTAATGTTAATTTTACACACCTTTTTAAGGGTAAAATTAACATGAAAAAGGGTAACTTTAACCCCTAATACACCTATAAAGCATAATATTTACACCGATTTCGGATCAATACTGTAGGGTAAATTAAACATTTCCGGAATGTTATTTTAACTTTTTCGGGATTTCTCTCAGTGTGTGTTTGGCGTGCCTTTTGGTCGGTAATTTTGACCTAATTTATTAGTAACGTGTGACATTGTTACACGTGAATTCATAACCTAACATTATCAGATGAGTTCGAGGATGCAATTAATTGATTTTGTAATGAAATCTGTTTACTTAACGATATTTTCCAAATACAGTCCGTCTTGATTGATTCGTTTTATAAAATTCATTGTCATTTAAATTTTCAGAAATCTAAAATATGTAACTTTTGATAATGCTACATGGCAATCTCACAGTTACAGAGTTACTTTTTCAAAAACACTCCCGAACTCTCCTACAAATTAGAGGTTTAGGTTTAGAGGATTGATACTAAAGTGGTCTTCCGACTAGAGGTTTAGCCCAGTTTCCGTGGGTCTCAGAATCTTAAATGGCAACCAATTTTATTGCTTTTTCAGAATCTAATAGGTCATTCGTTCTTGATAATCCAATCCTAATTTAAATTTTCCAAAATATCTCGACAGGGAATTATAACAGTTAAGTCATATGGTTATGCCTTAGGTCTGAAGCCCGTATAACAGAGTCGTACTGTATTTATAAAAAAAATGCATTTGCTGAATTAAAGTACTATCTCTTGGGAGTGCGATTCGATATAAACTTTAAATTGATAGATTAATGGATATTGCTCTTGCTCTTTGAAGAGTTCGAGCAATAAAAATCTGCAAAGCTTCTCTTTCATCGTGTGAAAATCCATTGATCGCTTGAACCCAATTTTAGAGTTAAAAATTAATCAATCTATATAGTGTAGACTTGATATGAGACTTGCAATTTCATGGCATGGGATATTGTGTCACGTGCTGAAAAGATAATCGATTTTGGTGTTAATAAAACTCTTATAAATGTGAGTGTGTGTGTAGGTTTTAGAAAAAAAGAGACTGATTTGTATATGAATATGAGCTTTTGAAGTTTGATGCAAAATCGTTTGATGTGTCATACGGATTGTGTGTATGTTGATGTTAAAATGTTGAATTGGAAAATATTAAGTTTGGAAGGTATTATATTTGCAATAGAGAGAAAAAGAGAGAGAGAGAGAGGGATGGATAAAAGTATTTAACAAACCCATGTTTATATTTAGATGTACATAATAAAAACGATGAGGAGATTAATAATGTGAATGTGTGATTGACAGGTTAGCTTTTCGCATATTCCTCCGGCGTTATTACCTTTTTAAACTTATATAGGTGTTCGAGCAGATACAAAGTGATTTTGCACATTTTTGCACGTAGAAGGAAATTTAAATGGGCAATTTGTTTGCTTACAAGTTGTAGTATTATTCATGTTATTTTTTTCTTTGCTTTTAAAATTTTCTTAAGATTTTTTTTTGATTAAAGCATCCTAAAAGAGAGCCTAAAGAGGAGCAATTTATTTTGCAATTATCTCATCTATTTCCGCGACTACAAATTGCTGAATAAAATGCTATTGCTTTTGGTGTTTGCGCGAAACCATCAAATAAAACTCGCGTGCAAATAGACTGTGTCGCGGTGGATTGAAATGAATGGTCTGGTTATATGGGGGCTTTAGAAGGGAAGAGGCACATTAGAAAGGGGACAAATTGGATAAACTCTGACCTAAGTGTGAGGTGGATTGGGTGAATGGTCAATTGATGTTGTGATGGCGATGAAACACTTGTTTGGCACAATTCTTTACTCCAATTTTTCCCGCGTATTACGATATAGCAAAAACATCGTGATCATCTTGCCATAGTTTTATTTGCTATACTCTAATGTATGGCTTTTTAAGAGCTTTGAAATTGGATCAATGTGTGTTAAAACATTGAAAAAGTGGGTCTTCAAAAAAGAACGACAAATTAGAAATTGTTGTTATAACTCTTATAAGGAAATTATTGGTATAATTTTCCAGCCCAAGTGGGTATCTCTTTTTCCTCTAAGGTCACCACTTGGTGAGTCTCAATTGCAAAATTGTCCATGCCATACCAAAGAGTCCAACAGCATCTCCCATGTGCCTGGTGTTTTATCAGAGTTGTGAGATTTACTATTGAGAAGACAATTTGTAGATTGGAGATTCTGAATTGCCCAGGAACTATATTTGCTTCACAGGGTGAAATGTAGATCAAATCGTGTGAAAGTAATATTTTGCAATTTTTTTTCTGCAATCATCTTTTAAATTGAAGATATATACCTTAACCTTGAGGACTTAGATTTTTTCCAAATACATTTTATGTATTGGCATTCATGGTGAATTGTGGCTTTTTGTCCGGAACATGTCTATCTGGGCATCTCTGATCAATTATCTCAGTGAATAGCATCTCTGTTGGTGATCAAATGCGGTGGCTTCTAAAGAAATGGTATGCCATGTGAGAGAGATGATATGAGAGTAAGGAAAATGTGTGAAAGAAAGTAAAGAGAGGTATAAAAGGCGGGAATGCAATTGAAAGTCGATCGAATTGCGAATTATGAGTGCAAAGAGTTGAATAGATAGTGTGGGCATTTTCGTTGATTTTAGATTATAATGAAATGAGCTATATAAAATAAACAAGAGAGGGAGAGATAAATAAAATTATTCACTTAAGCAAATCAAAATGATTATGAGGTGCACGATTTTCTTATACATATTTGATATTGTATTTACAATAGAGAACAGCAGGGAGGTTTATGATACTTTATTATTTGATTTTACGATATAATAGGTATCAAAACGCCTGAGGAATATGGTTGGTATTTAAATTCAATTTATTTGTCGTATATCCTTGTTTTTTTACTCACTCTTTATTAGTCTATTGCCATTTTAGCATCGATATCAACTCTTTATGACAAAAAAAGTGAAAAAATAACTGTAAGTTTAAAGCCAAGCATTAGTCTTGTAGGGTTATACGGGCTTTCAGACCTAAGGTTTAGCCATATGGCTTATCTTCACTAATTTCTTCAATAGGAAAGATTTTTTTTGGTAAATTCTGACAGAAAGTTAGATATTAAAAGCTAATTAAATGAATCCATTAGATTAAAAAATAAACACTTAAATTGCTTGTAATTTATAGTATTGAAGACATTTGGGAACTAGGCTTCATCTTCGATATCAAATCCATATTATACGAGCTTGAGACCTAAGAATCTACATAAAAAAAAATATTTCGTTAAATTATTTGTAAATGTTTGTGAACTCCTACTGGGGAGTTACGAAATGTCCTTAAATGGTCCGATCAACAAAAATGTTCGTAAAAGAATGTATCTTTTCACAAGCATTGTTCGTAAGATCATCACTTGATGAACATATTGGCTCCGTGCAGTGCTAACCTTTCGAAGAGACAAAGCCACTCCAAAACCAAGCCAAACCTATTCGAAGATCTACCGGAAGCCTTAAGTGTAAGTTCATATACCCGCCGCTTTAGCGCTAATTGCTCTGCCATTTCGAATTTCGATATTCTTGATACTTCAATCGTCAACAATGTTAACAACAGTGTGCAAACTTTTGCTGCAAAAGGTTAATTTTTGTGTAGTTTTGTGGAATTTCAGGAAAGCAGAACGTTTGAATTGCAATTTTATGAAGATAAATGTCCTTTTCATAAACTTCTTCACTTTTGTGTAACTCGTCGGTTTAAACGTTCGAACTTCCAACGGGTTTTTAGGTAAGTTCTCTCTGATATATCTTCGAATCGGTAAAGGAAAAACCTCAACCGGAGAGAGCTCTCAAATCGGGAAGGTTATTACTGAACGAGAGAATTTTGTTCTTCAAAGAAAAGTGAGTTATTGGCTTTTAAATAAGCATTCCTATTAGCTTGTTTTTTTTTTTAATTTATGAACTTCCGGAGCTGGGCTAAGTTTCTAGTCTAAAGACTGTATTTTTTACAATGGGGCGTTGGAGTTGGATGTACCCCAGAAAATGCACATTTGAAGAAGACCTAGCTATCCTATTATTGCTATCTTTTATGAAGAAGTTTGTTAACAAATTTGAAGATTTTCGACTTTACATAAAAAATATGGTAGCTTTATAAACATTTTCTTGAATTTATATTCAATTTAGTTGAGTTGTTTTTTTGCACAAATGCCTAAAAGTAAATTTTGGGAATAGTTGATATTAACATCTATGGAGCTTTCCTCTACTTTTCTTCATTTTCAAAAAATAAAAACGATGAATAGTGCAAGCAAATCCAGGTTCCTTTATGTAGGATAAAGTTTGCCTACAACTGTGATTTATGGTAAAGCCGGACAAAGTGTCAGAAGTGCGTCACTGAATCCATTTGCGTATCAAAATTTGAAAGATATCTTGTAGCAGAGATTTCACGAAGGCTTCGATTGTTGCCATTTATATTTGCTAAGAAACTTAATGAAAACAACTAAATATCAATGAGATATTCGGATTCAAAAGTCGGCTTTTTTGCACGAACTTTTTTTTTACGATCCAAACAGAGTGTCATGCAAAATTCTCGAAAGCCAAAAATCCAAGAAATTAACACTTAAGCGTATACTTCGGGAGAAAAGACAGTAAGGATTTGAATATTGATAACGATAAGAATTCAATCGTTTTAACAAGTTTTAGAATTTAAGAATTCGTCTTCAATTAAGTGGCTTATAAGGAAGTTAGAATGTTAGCTGTTGGAAACTGCCCCTGATGTGAAGGCCCCGCTTTTCCCTATTGTTTTGTGAAAAATTGTGTGTATTTTATCGGATGTTTGTCTCAATGCATTTTGCACTAACTATACCTCTAGATATTTCATATACTGAAAAATTTGCCCAAGTGTGTGTATCTGAAAATGGGAAGAGAATTTATTTAAATTGAAAACTTATAGAATCAATATTGAAGCTTTTGCCTCTGAGCGTATTTAGGTGGTTTGCCAGAGACACCTTAAATGGCGATTGCAAAGTTACAATTCGCACTTGGTTAAGAGAGATAGGAGGCACGTTTTATATTCTTAATGGTGTCCATAGAATTAACAGCAGGAGATAGTTGGTTTAGATGTTTTTTCAATATAAATATAAAATTTATATATAAGATAAAAGTGAAAGATTTCCTCGAGATGTAAATGAGTTGTTGGATATCTTGAGTATATTTTCTTTAAATTGATATGCATGGGTATATATTTTTCCTTTTGGGTGGATGATAAATCACAATGAAATAGCGAAAATTTTCTCTATATGTGCTGTCTCACCTCGAGAAGTCATTCATAATGTTTTTTGAAAAAAAAAAAAAAAAAAAGTTTTATGGTAAAACGTATCATGATGAAAAATTCCCATACTTACGATCTCTTTCTCTTCTCTCGCAATATCCTCATTGATGAATGCAATTGGGAATGAAATTAGCAAGTATGAAAATTGATGATGTGCCAATTGGTTATTTATGAATGGCAGATACCACACTATGATGCTCTTTAATAATATAATCGATTATTGTGCTTAAATGTTTGATGTCTTATAAAATGTGGTTTAAATTGGTCAATATGAGGGATAATGTTGAGAGTGTTGAAATTTTTATTTTTTCATCTATATTTATAAATGTCTTTCTCTCTCTCTCTCTTTTAAACATTTCTCCTTGAAAATCTTTTTGCCATCTCAAAATGTGCTGCAATGTTTCTTCAAAATACCTATAGTTTCACAATGAAAAATTTTTCTCAAAAAGAGATTTATTCGAATGTGCAATGTTTTTTTTTTTTTTTAAGAAAAACAAAAATGGCATTACTGTCGCAAAGTTATGAAGAATTATGATGAAGATATAAGAAGTGATTGTGCGAAAGAGATTCATGAGCAGCAATAGCATAAAATGAGTTGAAGTGCACATTTATGAAAAAGGAGAGTTTAATGGATTGAGAAGACATCGATTGGGTCGTGTGATGATCATTTAGTTTACGAGACTAGTAAATGATGGTTAAAAAGAAATTTAAAAAAAAAGATATTCTTGATGATGGAAAAGGGAAAGAGATCATGCATAAGGAATAAATATCGAGAAATTTGCAATATCTTTTCATGCTTCAGAGGCATTAAGAGGTGAATGAGGGTGATTAGTCAATAAATTTACTTGGTAAGTAACGTCTACCATTTGATATGTTAACCGAGATAACGCACTCTAACTCTCACATATGGTGTCATTCTAATTGAGGTGGAATTGGACAAATGATTTTGTATAAAAGGAATTTCCCTTTTCAGTTTTCACTCTGAATGTATAACACTTTTGATCTTCCATTCTCTTTTATGTCTCGTCTTTAATCTCTTTTTTGGGTCCTTAAGCACTTTTGTCGTATATATACATATAATACAATTACAATTGGCATGGAATTAATTATTTGTACTATATAGTGTAGCAATTGTTGTTTTGTAAATCTTTTTTATTGACCAATTCCTCCGAGGTATTGGAATTCATTTCTCTTGTTGATTTGATTCTTCGATACATCTCCAACCAATAAAAGCCAATTTTACTTGCCTTGAGACAATTTCACTTATAATTGTTTTACATGAATCGTGGTCTCAAATCTAACATTTCTTCACATAATATACTTGGAGGATTTAGTTTCTATGTTGGTTCGCGTTGTTGTGGCATTTATTGTTATGGGTTTATAATTCGGATTTTCAATGATTTTGTAATACGATTAATTCAAACTTAATAGTTTAATAATAATGCGGGTACTGAATTCAATTGAGGAACTACAGTTTTCTTGCAAGGGAGATTTCTGCATATTTTTTGTTCTTCTTATATAAGGATAGAATTGTCGGTATCGTGCCTTATGGAATTAGGTGCAGGGAAGCTCACTGGGTAAGACTCAAGCGCCTTTAGTGCCAGGAAATGTTTGACTATTTACAGGAGCTCAAATTTCAAACCCGGAACACTTGTGTCTTATGCTCGAGAGTTATAACTACAATCCGTTGCGCGTTCCCATTTTATTGTTGATTTTCATTTAATTTGTTATTAAGATTTTTTTTTACTATGATTGTGCTTTTTTTTTAAAGATTTATTGCACTAAAGTGTTGATTTGAAAAATGACGATGCGAAAACTGTTGTCGTTTTTATTGTAGGAAATTAACGATTTTACTTAGGCTCCGTCCCTTCGGAAAGGTGTTAGGGATTCGATCCCAAGGCGCTCCAATCCTTTTTTTTCAGTCAACTTGTCCTAGGTCTGCCCTGTGTTTGCTGTCTCTTTACAACAGCTTGAATGGGTTTTTAACATTCCATATAGCCATTTTGACGTGCCATTGTCGTGGTGATAGGTTTGCCAAACCTAATGTCACTATATTCAAGTACAATACTGTTAAACAGGGTGTAAACCTGAGGTGACATGCCTTCGGACGACTCGAGTTTTGAAGTAGTACGTGCATTAGTATTCACTAAATTCTCGTTATTGGAAGAATGATGTACCTGTGTTGTGCCTGTAGCTATTTCCAAACAAACTAACTGGTCCTAGGATCAAATGCAGCCATTTCCTATTCGCCATCAGAGACGTGCTCGTTGGGTACCAAGTCCATAGGTACTTGACCATAATTTCGATGAAGAGGCAACGTCAATTGGTTGTAGTAAGGAGTCACATAGGACCTAGGGGATATCGGGTTACCTTCAGATGCGCTTCTGTCAACTCAAGCGAGCTTCTGTCAACTCAATATATTTCTATGATGTTATCGGATTTGACCCTTGGATCTTTTATATAATATTATAGCGGGTCAAATTCATTAAAAAAACATATCCAAAAAATAAGTTGTTCGTAGCTTGAGTTGTCCGAAGGTTGTGCGCTTTATCCTATACGGGATGTTTTATAGCGTGAGTGACATTATCTCGTTTAAGATCCTTTTGTTGGTATTGCGCTACAACTTTCGTAACGATGGCACGACATCATGAGTGACAAGAGAGGGTTAACCAAACAAATATCTCGCTTATACGGGGTTCAGACCTAAGGCTTAGCCATATGACTTTGCTACTCCAATTTCTTATCAATCACAATTTTTTTTGAAAAATTTAATTCAGGATAGGATTATTAAACATAATTGACCTATTAGGTTCTCAAAAAGCAATAAAATTGCTCGCTATTAAAGATTTTGAGACCTTCGGGAACTGGGCTAAACCTCTAGTCTGAAGACCACTTTACTGTCCTCCTAGTTTTATTGTCTATCACTGGCATATGAGTAGCTCGCATGAATTATCTCCTTAAGGTGCAAATGCGCTATTTGACTGACTTTTCCTTGCATTTTCGAAGAGTGTCCTTATGGGTCACTTCTGGGTTTGGTTTACGAATATTTCACGTTACAACAGTAAGAATTTTTACAGTGCTTTTGAAAACTGTAAACTTTAGTCTTATTAAAACAACTCCTTCAAAGATTAATTTGATTTTAATTTTGTATTATTGGACGAAAAATTTTAATTAAGATCGAGATTTAATTTAGATTTAAAATGCCCAGTACAAATAATTACAGTGTTCTTTACTTATTGTTTATCTTTGGAATTACCCCAACTGTGTTTAGTAATTGGGTAAATTTCCATTTGGAATTCCTGGACTAACACAACGAACTTTGTGGATAACCCAAGAAATATTTTTGCGGTATTTTAGTGGTTGGTGGGATTACATACTGGGTGATCTTATGAACACAAGATTTTGTAGAATAAGAGACATATCTATAGAGTTTAGTACATTTAGTAATTTGACACCTACATGTAGCACGATTTTAATTGAATTACACCACATAACGAGTTGAGATAAAATGTGTATGAGAGAAAAAAATTTGTTATATGAGGAACAAAGTGTATTTCTTGTGTTTATTTCCGTTTTGTAATTGCAATTGGCACAAATTTGAAGAGAAAGGGATAGGGAATATTTTTCATTAATTGATTTTAAGTGAAAAGATTTATGCCAAAAGGTTAGAAGAGACATATGTGAGAGAGAAAGATCTTTAGTTTTTGGGGTTATACTAGAAAGATATAAGAGTTTTTCGTGTCTTCGATCGCAAACATTTATCAAATGATTTCCTGAAAGGTGCTCAAATGTCTCTGACTTTTGTGTTTGTTTGGTGGTTTGAAGGTGAAAAAAGAGTGTCTGCTTGTTTTGTTATTTATTTATCTTGTTTAGCAATCAAATTGAGAGGGAAAATTTTCTCATGCCAAAAGAGCAATTGCATATAGATATTTTATTACTATTATTATATACTTTGGTGTACCTTCTTTTCAGGTGGAATAAAATTACGCATAGACTATGTCAATTCGAAAGATTTTCAATTCATTGTGAATTTTGTGTCTATATGGGATAAGTCTTTTTGTACATTTTATTTGCACAAAAGTCTATAACGATGTATCGAAGTATAAATTTCTAAGCACTAAGAAAGTGGTTAGACACTGTTTTCACATATGTGAATCTCCGCGTCACAAATTCACACAATTCCATTTATAATATAACTTTGAATTTTCACCGCACTAGGTCAAACTAGGATGGAATCACCAGTTCTCGCCAGTGCCCCACTTCTCGCCACTTTCATTGAAATCGCTATTTTTCGCAATTTATGAAATAAATGAGTCGCAATTTTTTTGTATTGTTTCTGCTTCTACGCATAGAATCGAAAAATAATAATTATTCGTTTTGGATTCACGATTTTGATCACTTTTTAGAGCAATATTTTCAGCAAGTGCATCGAATCCAACATCTCTTACCAAATGTACTAAGTGTCGTCAAATTTTCATCAGGCCAAAAATACCTATTTGGGTAAATAATTTGTCTATTGAATATTTAATTGCACTTGTGGAATACGTAAAATTTGTATTTAGTCAATTAATATTTCATTTTATATTATTTTTGTATAAAAATGAGGCATGGCGAGAAGTGGTAATATTCTGGAATTGATTTTACCACCTGTCGCCATATCTTTTCAATAGGCGACGCTAACTTCACTTCGTACATTCTCAGTTGTCAAATCTGCATTGTTTACTTTCTGCAAAAGCCCCATAATTTGATTTCTCAAATAAAAGTGAAGAAAAATCATTTAAAGAGAGTAATAATAAAGTGATCACAAGGAAAGAGAAATGGTGAATGTATTCTTTTCATAGCATTGCCTAAAATAACCGAGTGTGGTTCTTTTCAAGTGGGTGGCGAGAAGTGGTTACAAATTTTACAAAACTGGCGAAAAGTGGTAAAAAGTGGCGACGAAATGGTTATTTTTGCATTATTAATAAAAATCAGTTTTTTAAGTAGTCCAGCGTTATGTTCTAGGATTATTGTTTTCACGTATCTAGAGCCAATACATCTAAGTAACTTTGTGTCAAATTTGACATATCTTGTAACAAGGATTCAAAAGTTATGATTAAATGAATTTAATTTTTTCCTAAACATGGCGATAGTCGGTTATTCCACCCTATTCTGGTTGTAGAAAGAGATACAGAGGTTATCCCGCTTTATAAAAGAAAAATTGGAATAGAAAATTTGTTACAATGGAGCTGAAGAGTTTTTCGAATAATGTATGCGCTTATGATTTCAATTACAACATGACTCTTACCTTTTGGTATACTTACATAAAAAAATTCTAGAACTAAATTCATTTTAGTTTTAATTTATTGTAAATGTCTTATTCTAATGTCCGGTTTTTTTTCTTGTTTGAGGAGTTTTTAAAAATCGAAGCTTGTACGATTTTTACTGTATTTAAAAACATGAAATTGTTCTCTTTTAATTAAAAAAAAAATACATCTTTCTGGTGAAAAAATTGCAAGGGAATAAATTGATAAAGTGCTCTTGTATCTTATTCTTTAACATTAAATCAAACAATTTTACAAAATCACAAAAAAATATTAGAGCGATATATTCAATTTCCCTAGAGTTTCTAATTCAAATATGGAATTTCATGGACCAAATTGTGTCGCTCTTTCCCATATAATATATAAGGTTTCTTAGACTCAATCAATAATAAATACGTGAGTTCGATCTTTTTCTGCTCGAACTCCATAGGCAGAGCAGTATATGTGAATGATCTTCGTGTTTTAGACGATTTCTGATAAATGATGGCACACTGTTGATTCGTCTGTCCGATCGCTACCACGTCAAGAGGACAAACGGTTATAAGATATAGACTGGGAATTTTCAGGAGACCCTCATAAGTTTACCGTGGGTCATATATTTTAGAGATTGCGGAAGCGGTCATTACGTCCATAAACGGAAATACCGCTGAATCATTCTTTAACAATGGTTTTTCAAGGTCAACAGTTAAAAAGGTTCTTGGATTTTTCTGATGAGTTTGAAATGGTTCCAATCAGTTATTATACCAGTAATGAACCGATAAGTTATTTTTGCTCAAAATTCAATTGTAGGGTCAAAAGAACAACTCTTCGACAAGGAACCTCTATTAACACGTTCTTTAAAATATTGAAATTTATTTAATGTAACTAATATCAAGGGTGTGAATAGGTTATGACATGACACAACCCGTCTAATACATTAAGTACTTATTAGCATCGAACAGACTGGGCCATTGCTCTTTTAATCGATTTTCAAAGAAGCAATGGAGAAGTGAATATGACACCTTCATTGTTTTCGATTAGATAACTCACTGAAAACAGCGCCATCCAGTGTAAGTAAAATGTCCAAGGCGGGAAATATTTTTAATTGTTCAAAACAATGTAGTTCACATTATTCACATGTATTTTATACTAAACTTTAATTTCACTAAGCCTAGACTCATTTTAAATGTATTTCAAAGGTTTTCAGAGAGTTTTATGAGTAAAATTTCCTTTGTTTTGATTTTTCCTGGCATCAGCTGATTTCGATGGTAGTCGATGAAATTTCGAACAATGAATTCAAATAGAGAATGTTAACGGACTATGTGATATGGAATTGTCAAGAATAAGCAATTGACCGGGCAATTGCTTTTTGCTTTTTATTCAAGGTATTTAAATTTGGCTAATTTTACTAAAATATCATTTTCTTTTAACAGAATATTGTCTCAGAGAACGGAAAAAGATCAAATTGATGCAAAAATAGGTTTGATGCCGCAATTTTCTGAATATTTTTTCCACGTGTAAAAAAGCAATGAAGGAGTAAAAAAGCAATGACCATGTAAAAAATCCCAGTCTGTTCGATGTGTTTAAGTGTTTAGTAAGCCCTTAACACAATGACTTAATTTTATGAAGTTGTAGAACATCCAACTATACTTAAAACTTACGCCAGCGCTTTTTGTGGAGAGTATGTACTTAATTAAGGCCTTAGTTAAAGTCCTTAATTAAGTGGTTTGTATAAAGGACATGAAAAGTATTTTCAGAAAGTAGGGAAACCGACCTTAAGTATAGTTTTAAAGAATGGTCGGGTAATCGTTGGGTGGGAGAAGGTCAGCCCAGAATAAAAATTATTTTCTTCCCAGAGATTCTGTAGAGCACCGAAAGTTCTGGTAAGAAAATACTAATTTTTATTCTAGGCTGAACCTACCCACCTGACGACTACCGTAACTGGACTATCCCTTTAAAAGCAAAGTATTTTAATTAAGTACTTTTATGTAAGCATTTTTTAAGTTGTTACCTTAATCTCGTTAAAGCAAATATTTTTAATTTCTGATATTTTTTTATTACCCTAAGAAAAATAAAAAAAAGAAACACTTGTGCAATTGGCAAGATGAACACGTTACTTTTAGCTCTTTTATATTGTTTGATCACGCACTTTATGTCGCTGGCAACAACTGTTTCCGGACGAAACTGTTGTAGTTCTTAGATCGCTCAATAGAAGTCAAAGAAGTAAATATTTCAGATGCATCTGGAACGAAAATCAACCGGATAATCGAGTAAGAATATGTCGAAAATTCTACTTAATGTAGATTTCAGAAATATGTGTTTATTGGAGTCAAGGGACGGTGTGTATTCTCAGTTCCTGGTTTATACGCTGGTGGAAATGGGGCTAGGGAGAGGATTCGTCGAAATTTCGGAATTTTGTTGGTAACTTACACTACCGGATCACACGCTTCAGTTAAGTTTATAATAATAAATTTCGGGATTTTACATTCCCAAATTTGACCACCAAATTAAAGTGCAAACCAAAATGTTAAGCAATAACTTTACTGATTTTTAGTTTCCACATTTTGCCACCAGATGTCAGTAGTTTTGCCAAAACAAATCTAAAGTACTTAATAATAAGTACTTATTAAGGACTTATTCTATACACTTGTTTCAAGTTACTATTTAAGCCTTGTGTTAGCCGGGAAGTTCTTAAGGTGTCAATGGGTGTTCGTTTCACCTATTCACATAGGAGTTCGAGCATTTTGCAAAGTATGAGATATTTTGTCACTCTTTTTAGAATTAAACACAGACACACAATCCTCAATAAATGAAGATTTTCTGCAAATATTCAATAGGTTCGTTTTACTTTCAATTCTGCGGCATCTTCGAGAACTTATATCAAAAGAAGGACTGTCTGTACTCAATATACTTTGAAAACTTTGCTATAAATGCAATATTTTAATAGGTTTTCTTCAGTTCCAGTTGCTGACCCCTTCAATTCACCTTCAATGATTCATTCTTCGAATCCATTCACGTTTTAAAGTTGACCAAAAGAGAGTGAAGAAAAGATAAAATAATCTTGTGAGATTGAAAATTGCGTTTGTATGTCTATTTACAGATTTTATTGGTTTCTTCATTCTCGTGACAACTAAATCTCTGACATATGAAAGTAATTGAAGATTAAAATGATCATTTATTCCATTTGTTTTCTTATCTATATCAGTCATTTTTTTTTCTACAATTAAAACTGACATCCTCAGCCAAATCGTGTTTTCAATCTCTTAGCCACAGCCGGTAATTATTGGATTTATTTGATTGGGATTTATCCCCTAAAATGGGCAAAAAAGTGAAAATGTCCCAACGTGTGAGAATTGATGATAGTGACAAAGAAATAAATTTATGATTAATTTAATTAAATGTTTTATATCTTCATTTATTTCTCCTTCGTCTTCAAGTATTTTTTGTCTACTTTGCCCTCGATTGGAGAAGTCTTCTCTTATAAATGCTAAAAAGAAAAAACTCGTAGTCGTGAAAATATTCAATTCCCAAAGGAAAAGATATAATGGGAAAATAATGATGGAATTGCTTAGGATCGTGGTACTTGATGGAAGAGAATCCAGGAAATTTTTTTGTTAGTCATATAAGGGCCACACCAAAGTGAAGACACCCTGAGGCTCATTCTTCTCTAGTTTATTATGTAATTGTCTCTATGTGATCTTTTTTGGTCGTTTTTTTTACAATGATCCATTGAACAACCCTCAAGGGAAGTGAAGTTAACTATTTTATGCAATTCAATCACGTTTCTGTCTTTTCTTATGCCATTGAATGTGAGCTAGTTCTTGAGGAAAAAGGAAAAAAAAGCTGATGAATATGAACAAACTGGATTGGTTTAGGTGTTTTAAAGAGGACCTAATTTAGAAGTAGGAGGATGTTTTAAAGCTGTGCATATACGCTGGCATTGAACACTTTATATTTCTCCCATACTCTTCAAGGGCTAGGCTTCAAATTTTTTTCAGGAAACGTGAGCATTAAGACTAGGTACTTATTAAAATTATACGCCATGGGTCAGATTTATTAAAAGAATATGGGGAAGATATGAAGTGCTCGGTGCCAGATTATGTGCGAAGTCTGAAAGCCTTCCCCTACTGCATATTGTTACCTAAACACATTAAAATGTATGAAATAGCACATTAAAAGCTGCTAAAAGAGTTATACAGTTATTATCAGGATTTTATAATTGTGCAAGAATATTATGAGCCTCTTTGTTTTGATTTTATCCAATACAAAGTGAACACTGACACACGCTAACGCTTCAGGATCTTCGAAATTACAACAGCCACCACGCGGACGAAATTAGATGTAAAAAAGTTTTTTCTTTGGCTTTCGAAACCAATATTCGATTTTTTTTTTAAATCCAGCTGTCAGTGAAGCGAATGCCTCCTTCATAGGACCAGCGCCTTTTTTGGTGGAGAAGACGACTGCGATACAGTATCCTTAGTCGTGTAACCTTAGGCCCTAGACAGACTTACGTCTTAAGCCGAGTTACGGCTTAGTGGGAAACTAATGGGAATATAGTCTAATCACTATTTTGATTACGCTTACATTAAGCCATCTCGGTTTAATTACAATCAAAATAATGATTGGATTATAATTCCCATCAGTTTCCCTCTAAGCCATCTCTCGACTTAAGCCGTAATGCCCTAGACACACTTACGACTTAAGCCGAGAGACAATTTAGTGGAAAATGATGGAAATGTTGTTTAACCATTATTTCTAATATAATTACGCTAAGCCGTCTCTCGGCTAATTCTCATGATTCTCATGAATTCTCTCAAGGCCCTAATGCTCTAGACACACCTACGACTTAAGTCGATAGACGGCTTAACGTCATTAAAAACTGAATAATGATCAGATAACATTTCATCAGTTTGTGGGAAACTGATTTGAATTTAGTCAAATCATTATTTTTGATTATAATTACGTTAAGCCATTTCTCGGTTTAAGTAGTAAGTTTGTCTAGGGCATTAGTGAATACGGGTGAAGTATTGAGTAAGTTACTGAAAGATGTGTACTTGTGCAGTAGAGTTTGTAAAGCGGTCTTCAGACTAGAGGTTTAGCCCAGTTCCCGAAGGTCTCAAAATTCTAAATAGCAACCTATTTTATTGCCTTTTCATAATTTAATAGGTCAATTGTCCTTAACAATCCAATCCTAAGTTAAATTTCTTCAAAAAATCTTGATTGTTGAAAAATTAGAGCAGTTACCACTAAATCTACCAAGATCCAAGACCCGGTCAAATTGACCAGTTTAAAATTAACACATATTTAAATGGTATAATGTCACTATCAAACTTTATGAATTTCTTAGAATATGCATGTAATATATTTTTCAGTGCTTAAATTTTAATTTTTTCTTTTTTCCAAGAAGAATTTGTTGAGTATCCTACACTGCTGCGGTTTGGCATTTGACCTAAAAATGACCAAAAATGGTTGGTAGGTTTAGTGTTAAGCCATATGGATAAGTGTCAGGTCTGAAGTCCGTATAAATGTCTGGAGTTCATTCCAGTCGATGTCAAAATCAGGTTCATTATCATTTACAATTAGAGTGAAATGGGACGTTACCGAACATGGGGTAGAACCAAACACTGTGATATTTTAATTAGATATTAGACTTCAGATGATTAGACCTGTATGAATTCATAGATACCATTGGGATATTTGCCCACTGAAGAAATGGTCGTCATTGTCCAAGTAGTTTAGAAATAAAAATCATTGTTCGGTGGTGCCCCAGTCTCCCCTAAGGGAACAGGCGCACGACCAAACGTGGGGTAGAACCGAACACTGAGATTTTTTAATTAGATATTAGACTTCAGAGGATTAGACCTGTATGCATTCGCAGATATCATTGGGATTCTTGTCCACTGAGGAAATGGCCGTAATAGTCCAAGTAGTTTAAAAATTAAAATCACTGTTCGATGGTGTCCTAGTTTCCTCTAGGGGGAAGTGGGGCACTACGGATCACGGTGTAGTACCGAAAACTGATTTTTTATTATTATGAATTGGAATATCTCGACTATTACTTTAGTGAACAAGAATCCTTTAGTATCTATAAATTCATTTAGGTTTTGTCCTCATATCCAATTAAAAAAGCGCAGTGTTCGGTGGTGCCCCACTTTCCTCTATTCTAAATTTAATCAGAATGAAGTTAGATTTTCTGAACACCTTAATCATCTCACTCTGTGCTAAAAAAAATCCTTATGATTGTGCCATAATATCGGGCAAAGTGGATTAGTAAAAAAAAGTTATGCTGATTGTCGAGAGCTCTCCGCAGAGGAGGTGAAAAGAATGGGAGAGAAACATGACTTTGTACTATTAATCAGAAGCACTTCATGGGGGTATATCCGTGGTCAGGGAAAAGTGGGAGGATTGAGGATGGAGCTATTGCCTTTTAAATAATCTCCCATGAGATCGTGATCGACTTGGAAAATATTCCAGTGTCGGTAATTTATTGAGGAGGTCTCTATGAGCAAAAATATGTTTGTTTGTGTTTATGGTATTGTCCAAAAAGATTAGCGTGTTTTGCCATAAAAGTCAGACATTGCTGAATTTGTTAACAAATGGAGGGTTGGAAATTTGTTGTTTTTTTGGCATTGCAAAATGTTTAACGAAGAAATTAATAATTCATTAAAACCAATTGTTGGAAATTAATAATGATTTTGCTGAGACATTTAACTGTAACTGAGAGTGTAGGATTATGAAAAGTGGCTCAAATGTATTAGATTGTTATGTGGAATAATTAAGGGCGTATAGCAGTAATTATGTATATTGAGTGATTTTGAGGTGTGCTCTTTATATGGTGTTGTCTGTTTTTCCTAAATGTCAGTGATCGTGATCTTTTATCTTGAGCCAAAGTTGTGTTCCCTCAAAAACAAAAAAAAAAGAAAGATTACATATTATGGAGGAATAGAAGTGCAATTTTCAAATTAAACACATGGGCTATTCCCATGAGATGTTTATTAAATGGGCACTTGTGGGATTTTTCATGTCCGAAAAATAACATCATCAACCTCTTTGACTTTGAGGCTGTTGATCTCATGAATGAAGATGGTTTCTGTCTTTTTTTTTCTTGCTACATGTTCAACTAAAAAATGTACAATATAAGAGATATAATAATAATAGGGAGAGATTTAGCTTTTGCTGACCATTTTGTGGAGTTGTGTCTCGATGGTGTTTAAAAGATGAAAAATTACATCATGTAAAATGTGTTTCAACCCAAAAAATTTATCATAAACGACAGACTGTGTGAGGCTTCAATTGAATTGCGATTCACAATAATAATAGTCAATTTATTAGTTTGGCCTTGTTGGAGGTCTACCTGAGCGTAAATATTTATTTTTGATTTTTTCGCACTTTCCAAATTCACAGGTTTTTACTTTTTTTTTTTTATATTTGCAGCCTATAATCCGGATTTAATAATTTTGTGATACTCTTTGATATTTGAGTTTTAAGATTGGTTATTAAGGTTTTGTGGTCATTAAGCGTGATTCTGTTGTTTAATAAATAAGATGTCTTGGTCTTCTAATTGAATTAATTTCTAGCTTTTCTTTGCTTGATTGTTTAGCGGTGTTTTCATGTTGGAATTTAACTCTATAAGACCCTATATGAAAGTGTTCTAATTGTTTTGAGTGGGTTTAAAATGTCTCAAATTGTAACATAAACCCAGAATGTCCATTGTTTATACTCTCTTCATGAGATAATTCCCAAGAGAATCAGAGAAAATTCTTTGTAAATATTTTGTCTCACGTTGAGCATAGGCTTGCTGGACATGTACATTTGTCATATTACCTAGTCGGGTTTTTATGATTCAGCGTGCGTAGAAAAGTGATTTTAATTAATTTGTCACATTGTGAACTCCATAAGATCTCTCCAGGCGACGCAGAGTATAATGTATGTGAAGTCGGCTTTTTGCTCGTGTTATCTCATCTCCATGAGATGTTTGATGTCAGTGGAGCACTGGATTAAAGATGATCTTCGTAAATCTTTTAGGATGCACACAAAATGTAGAAGCTCTCTCAAAAAAAAAGTTAAATCATTAAAATGCTGTGTCGTGAGAAATCGAACATGAGTGCGTTGTCCATTCATGTGATTGGTAGTGTAGAATTTGTAATATATGAATGAAAAGAAAGATTGGAAGTCTTAATAGAGTATATATATATATATATATATAACTTTTTCCATATACTTTCTTGGAGTATTGCAAGATTTTTATTATATGTTGTCTTAATTGTGCAAAATCAAATAGAGTAGATGGTTGGAAAGTAATGTTGCAATGTAGTTAAATAGGAAATACTAGACAAAGATACAGTCTAATGTTGAATAATTAAATGTATTGAATTGAAAAACTGTGATTTTGAAGTTTGTGCAACGATGTGGGACTTGGAAATGTCCATGGAAGGAAATTGTAGCAATGGCTAATGCTAGAAGAATTCAGCTTGAAGGAAATTCCGCTGATGAGATTGAACACTCGGACTATGTCTCATGCTAATAAATTCCACAAAAATGACAAAGCACCAATATGAAGAATTTATTGTATAAGATAAATTCCTCATTAGTCTTTGCCATTTTTGCCACAGCGTCTATTTTTCACCCATTACTTAAAATACGGGAGAACTGGGTTATATTTGAGGTAAATTTGAATTTAATTTTTGTGAATCTTTCGTAAGCGATGAAAATTTGCATGAGAAAATAGGTTAAATCTATGTAATTCAGTATGGGATTCTTAAAAATAATTAGGTCGCATTCTGTTGATGATTGTTACTGTTATTTTGGCCAAACAGTTATGGATATTGCCCTTATGTCGCTGTATTTGTCTCGTTAAAGTAGAAATTTATTAGAGAAATTTGATTAGAAGTCTTGAGCCTAAGATATTTTATACCAATTGCTAGGTGGCAGCACGAGCACCTAACCAAATCCATATTGTCACATATCGTAATTTTGTCAGTTATCCTTCCGATATTGCGTTATCACTTTTCTGACGATTCTTCTTGAACTAGCCTCATGCTCTAATTGGTATCGGTTCTTTTGTAATTCATTTAAAATTTACAATACGTTGTATTATTTATCAACATAACTACAAACTTCAACAGAAATAAATTATTTTGTGGTCTCGCCATACTCCATTCAGACAATCGGTAATAAGGCTGGGATAGATGTATCAAAGATGCGGATGACTTTGATTTCTTACTGTTCGTATGCTTATCTCAAGCCTAGGCTCCCAAATTTGTCAGTAAATGTTTGATGTTGGATTAGCTATTAGAATATATGATCATGGGTTAGATTCGTTTAGTAACTTAGAAAAAAAAATCAGCTTTTACTTAACTGCAACATTACGAAGCTGCAAAACTTTACTTCTAACATTTGTTCATTACACAGCATTTTATACTTGAATTTATACTTTCAATTAACATTTTTAAAACTTTTGCTTTTAAAATTTATATTTTTATGAAATAAAGCAATTTTTAACATCTAACGCAGAAAGTGAGACGATCGATAGTCTTTTAAACGCCCTCAGCTTTACTGTTTTTTTAAAAAAATCGTAGTAAAAGAAATGTTTGAATTCCTCTGTTGTCACCGCATTAAAGAATGTTTAAAAAAAAAAAAAAAGAAAATGTAAAAAACCAAGGTTAAATAACATCCCTTTAAGCTATTTTAACGAGTGAACCAGTATATACAACAAATATTAACATAGATAAATTGTAGATAAATACGAACCAAACGCGTTGACACTATCAGAACCGTACTGCAATTACGTATTTTTTTTAGATCTTTCAATGTCATGTTACAGTATTTTTAAGCCTTATTCACAACTAGTTTTCGTTTACATTTGATTTAATTTAATGTCTAATACTGGTAGGGGGCTCAGTAGATCAGTGGATAGAGTAGTGACTGTGTGGTCTCGGGTTCGAGCCTAGGCAGCTGCAGATTTTTCAGCTGGTGTATTATGAACAACAATAAACCGCCTAAAAAAGAGAGTTTGGCATAGAAAATACGTTTCTCTATGCTCAGTCGAATACAAATACACATTCACTGCCCAGATCCATAAACTGAGGTTGGTCTACCGTGATATAAAGCGATACTGGATCAGAACGTACACAGCACTGTGATATAGAGCAGGTTTACCGCCTTGGGGCTTAAGATAGAACAGGAGAATGGGGAGTGCATAATGGGCCCAAATAACTGGCCTGGGTGCAGCGGTTCTGAAAGGAATATAACTGATTCATAAACAAATCTTAATCTTAATGCTTTATGGTACTCAGTATATGCATTAGTGGTGTGTATCGTAGTGAATTTTCACTTTATTAATATACTTCATGTGAGCAACACATACACGCTATGAACTAAGTTACATTATTTTTTTTATCCTTTACCCTAATTTATAACACAATACAATACGAGTGGATTATTGTCCAATAGTCTCAATCTTCCCTAGGACAGTACAGAGAAATATATTTCTTGCCAATTGGTTCATTAAATTCGTGCATTGTTCAATAAATCCTCGCCGGACTAGATTAGATTTAGGCACTAAAGAGGTGAATTCCTTTCTCTGCAGTCCATTCAAGTGTTTTGCCTATAAGTTTTTTTTTGGCGAGTTGAAATTTTTGTGGTTTTGCACGAATAATGTGTAATTTGCGTGTTTAACACTGAAAACGGGACAGAAAGTCAACTCTGTAGCCAAACTATATGGAAGTAAGAGATGATGGAGAGTAAAAAAATGTAGCGATTTTTCACTTCATGTTCTACTTTAATGGACAAAAACTTATTATGGTTTTAAAGAGGTATATTTTTCTATAAACATAAATACTGCAAAGGAGTTGAGTAAAGAGATGGTGGAAGCTTATGTGTGGGGGGGGGGGAAGTATATAATATAGTGTTGTGGTCTTTGCCAGTGAAATTCTTTATTGAGTTTGGAATTTACGAGTACCTATTGAAAATAATTGGTCGTTGTCGATAATCGCGAACAGATCGAATGGGGCATTACTAATACAATTTAATATTTTTACACATTTTCTGCAATCCTCCCCCTTTACCCGAATATTTTTCAATGGTACCAATTGCCTCTGGGGTCCAATGTACAAGCAGCTCCCCTTATGGTGATCAATTTATTGGTTTTTCGCTATTATTTGTGGTTGCAAAGTGTACACATATATATATTTATATGTGCTGTGAAGATTTTGCAATAATAAACTTCACTTTTGAGAGTATTTTAGAGTCTCTTTCCCTGGCCTCGGTCGCACGAGTCTTTTGCATGGGCAGAATTGAGTGCGCTGATGGTAAAGTGAAAGAGTATACAAATTCAATTAAATTCTTCCTAATTATTATATCTTGTTGGCAATAAATTAAAATAATGCACAGTGAGAGTGACTATCAGAGTTGTAAATGTTGTAGAGTGTCCTGGAGGTAACACCTACTACAAAATTATCAGCTTTGGGGTTTTGTTGTCTATTTTACGCATAATGGCAAAAAGGCTTATTTTAAATTAATAATAATTGTACTACTGCTTTTCAATAAAATTTTATTTGTACGTACGTAATAAAATGTTTAGAGAAAATTAAATGTTGCTTGAGGAGATGAATTTGTTATAGAAACGTGGTGTTAATTTTTTTCCTGAAACTGAGGGGGAGGTGCAAACAATACCTTTTTATCTTAATTTAATAAAGTAGATTTTTTTTGATTGCCCCATTCTCAAATTCAAAAGCCAATATATAATATTTTCTACTTTGAAATTAGAGGAATTTTAATTGACTCCAACTAAGATACAATTCTATCTCTTATCGCTCATCTATCGTATCGGAACGGCAACTCTGTCTATTATTAAATTTAAAGCACTAACCACGACAAGGTTTTCCAATACCCAATTTGATGGTGGCTTTTGTCTGAAAATTCCAACAATCTAAAGAGCTTTTTAACCAAAAGAAATACTTTTTGTTTTGCGGCTTTTTTCAAGGGGACGGGTATGTCAGAAGTATAATAAAAAAAATCAAACTACGGATTATTGATGATATTGGTGCGTGAAATTTTCACATATAGAGCCCTTTTGCAATGGAGATGGCACAACGAATTCTGAATAAACTTTCAGGAGATGTAATGAAAATTTCGTTACGTATCTTAATAAATTACCAATAATTCATTTATTTAATAAGATTGAATTAAATAACTGTGCATTTTTTGTCGGTAATGGCTCCGGCACACCTTTTAGATCAGGAAAATTTCATGAAGTCGAAATTGGAATTGCTTTCTTTCTTACATAGTTTGCATATGTCTATTTCACTCTTTCGCACTCTTCTTTATTTAAACATGGAAACAAATTCAATTTAGCTCAATCGAATTTAGAGGACGAAAGAGTGAGATGGACATATGCAATAAGTTTGAGGAAGAAAGGATGAGAATTTTGACTTCATGAAATTTTCCTGATCTAGGTGTGCCGGAGCCATAAAAATTTACTTCGGTCAGGGAAAAATTCAAATTTGATCAGTACTCAATTTAAAAATTAAAGTGCTAGTAAATTATTAATTAAGTTTTGGCGAAAGGTCTTTCCCACAACATCTTTTTCATATGGCCCCTACACACTAGTAGAAATTTCTTTAAAAAAATGACTTTATTAAGGAAAGCGTCCAATGCTCTGAAAAAAAGTTCAATCTCGTGACTTAGATGCTATACCTCAAAAGTATTTGCGCAACATTTACCGTTGACCGATTCATAACTAATTAAAACCGTTTCATAAATTACTCAAAAAATCGCCCAAAATATGCTTAGGATTTATAAAATTGATTTTAGGATAAAAATCTGTTACCGGTTATGAAACGGTTCATACTTCTTAGAAATAAGAAGTTTCCAACGATCCCAAACATGATTCAATTCTGTTGAGAAATACGCTTTCTACGGTCTTAAATTTTGATCTTTAAATCGTTATTAGAAATGATTCTATAGAATTTTCGGTATTTTCGTATATGGACAAAATGTCTGCCTGGGTAATATCTAAGCCATATCTGGTCATATCCAAAAATGAAAAAAAAAGTCGCACGACACGTTTTCTAGCAATCTTAAGAAAACATAGTTTCGGAGGGGAAGAATGGTTTTGGAGGAAAATAAAGGGCATGTTAACGATCTTTGGATGGACTTATTTAGGGGGAGGGGGGCTCCCCGAAGTTTTCAAGTACAGACAGACGGACAAGCAGAATGACGTCAAAAAGAACTCATAACTTTAGATTTTCCAAGTTCTACCAAAATATGACTCCTTACATGGTAAGGAGTCGAAATACACATATCAAGGGATTATTCGAAGATTAGATCTATATACGAAGGTCAAGGAGATGAACTCCCTCCGGATGCGTCAGGGGGTGCAATCCTTTCAGGACAGGAAAACACAAAATTCTTTGCCAAAGCTTTCGACGCTTCAACGCGTCTTCCTCAGTGGCTAAAAAGGCGGGAAATTTTATTTAGACAATGTTCTTACATTTCTTTGTCTTATAACTCACTCAAATCTGTGATTTGTCTCTGAAATTTTGTCCGCACAGTCTGTCTACTACTCCAAATGAGGATTTACTAAACATTAAAAATATATACATAACATAAATAACAATAATGTGCACGACTTTCTACAATTACTCTAATTTTTCACTATAATTACCAGGGAAAATTGGGAATTCCCGCGACGAATTCCCAATTTTCCCTGGTAATTATAGTGAAAAATTAGAGTAATTGTAGAAAGTCGTGCACATTATTGTTATTTATGTTATGTATATATTTTTAATGTTTAGTAAATCCTCATTTGGAGTAGTAGACAGACTGTGCGGACAAAATTTCAGAGACAAATCACAGATTTGAGTGAGTTATAAGACAAAGAAATGTAAGAACATTGTCTAAATAAAATTTCCCGCCTTTTTAGCCACTGAGGAAGACGCGTTGAAGCGTCGAAAGCTTTGGCAAAGAATTTTGTGTTTTCCTGTCCTGAAAGGATTGCACCCCCTGACGCATCCGGAGGGAGTTCATCTCCTTGACCTTCGTATATGAATTGCCGTCAGTAATCTACCGAAAATTAGATCTATAATTGTAATCTTATTTGTTTGACCGAAGTTACATACAAAGTGGTCGAAATTTTGCACAGGTTCCCTATATGCCTATCTTATTTTTTGGCACTCAAATTGAATTGAACTAAATTGAATTTTTTGTGATGTTCAAAAGAAGAAGAAGAGTGCGAAATATAGTGCCCGCTCTCTAATCCGGATCGGCGTAATCCGGATGAGTTATCGACGATTACATTTAAAATAATTTTGAAGTTATGAATGCATGTGTGTTCAGCAATGAAAATGAATTATCCTGTGATGTTTTTGTTTAATAAATGAAGTATAATAGCATAGAATTCTCTAATTATGTCTTTTTAAGCTTCATTAAAACTATTATTCTATTTGTACAAAAAAAAACCTTCTGTCATTTTGACAGAAGGACATCTGTCATTTTGTCTCCCAATCATCCGGAATACAAAGCGGGCACTGTAGTGGGATATACATATCGTCGGTTGAATCAATTCTTGTCATATCTGCATGTATACGATACATTTGAATCGTCGCGATGATACAAACGCCGTCTATTGCATCAAATGTTGACACAAGAGAAAGGCAGATACGACAAAGGCCTATGTACTCAGAAAAAAAAAGTTTTGTCAAATTAACAAGACAAGTTTGTCAAAAGGATGTTCTTCTATACAGAATATGGAAAAGTTTTGTCAAATCGGCGGCCAACTGGGTTTTGTTAAAAGTTTGTCAAAAGCGTGTTTTCCCATATAAAATGCGAGAAAAAGTTTTGTCAAATTGGTAAATAACATCCTTTTGGCAAAATTTGAACCAAATCCAAATGTTCGTTTAACAAAACTTTTTTTTCAGAGTAATTGGTGATATGCAATATACCTTTGATATACAAAGGAGTGTGAATTACGATTTCATGAAATTTTCCTGATAAAAAAAATAAGTCGAATTTAATATGTTGCTGACCATCAGTTAAATTTACTTTTTCTAAACTGTTTAAATATTTCTAATTTTTTAATTTGGTAACTAAATGAATTGAAGTAAATGTATTCTCAAATAAGAAGAGACATGCAATTATGTATAAATTCTGGTGAATATAGACTTTTTACTGGTGGTTCATACAAATGTTTTAATCAATAGAAAATAAAAAAAAGCATGCCAGTTCCATTGCAAAAGTGCAATAAATCACCATACCAAATTAATCCTCAACCTTTGGCGTCTCCTGGGGAAAAAGAATTTAAAAAAAATATTTTGGACCCTTTGAAAGCCTCTTGTACTTTTGTATTATGAAGTCTTTGTGAGATTATATTGTGCAATAATACTTTACAAATAATTATTATGTAAAAGTTGTATTTGATTTTCAAATACATCATGTCAATTATGTGGATTTCCTTAAATGATTCCCATGGGTGATTACCTCGAGAGAGCTGTCGTTGCTCGACATTTGTAATATCATGCAAAATATCGAGCATTATGCACAAAGGTGTGTATGAGAATAAAAAAAAACGCACACAACTCGCATTTGTGAAGAGTGGTGGTGAATGTAAATTACCGTCTGATTTATTTGGTTTGTAACTAATTGGCGCCATTTGTTAAACAGAACATTTTGACTATGAAGAATTTAAAGAGACCAAAAGGAGCGAGTAGGATGGCAATTTTGAGACAAAAAAGATTAAGAGTGAGTCAATTGAAATCAATAAGCTTGAATCTTGCTCTCAATATAAGGTGCAACAAGAATATGTACCAAGTAACGCAAATATTTTCATGTTGTTGTATATGAAATTTCATAATTGACCATTTAAGAGAGTCATTTGTATGTCACAGAGTAATAAATTTCTTTGCTAGAAGTCAACACGCAATTTTACACATTCCATACACTATAGAGAGAGACTAACATTTCATGAGACATACTAAGAGATCAGTGCATATAATAAATTAATTTGAATGCATTAAAAAATTTGCAATCTTTAGAATGACAGAGTTCATGTGCACACTCGGGCTTGATTAATTTTGTGGTATTTCAAACTCTTTGTCGTGGTTATTTCCAGAAAATGATAGAAGAAAAAGACATATGGCTTATAAGATGAGAATAATGTCAGATACACAAATTCCACTTGTGGTAAGAAATTACTCTTATAATACCATCATGGGATATTGTGGGCTAAAAAGTTGATGTTGACGATGGAATGCAAAAGACCAGTGAGAATCATCAAGTCAATTAATCTCCATTTATACATTTTTCTCAAGTTTTGCCACACAACTATTTAATTATGTAATTTGTCTTGGAGAATATGATCAATGAGGCAATCTCAATAACTCTTCTCCATGTCTATCTTTCAATTCCAGATTTGGTCATGATGATCATCCCAGGGCTTTGAAGCACGACTGTCGTGTCGTCGGATTAAAGACTTTTTCCTCGACCGCAGCCCTATTGGACACTGTGGGTGTTTCAATTGCATCGATCTACGTGTCTTTGGCAGCAAAAACGAAAAGAATAATTTCAAAGACTAAAGGTAAGATTAGTAAAAGCATTTCTATGTCGCTTAGATAACTTGTGCAGTCATCATCGATACAATTTCTTTTGGGATTTTAAAGAGGCAAGTGTGGAAAAGATATTTAGCTAATTACTGAAATAAGGGCGGGTTGCAATACTGCAACTACCCAACAACGATATGATACATAGTTAAAATTTTATGGATTTTAAATTGCTTAACTTGATTACGTATCAATTTTATTGAGTATTGTAGGAAAATAGACTTTAATTTTTTGAATAAAAAGTTAAATAAGTTGTAATTCCCAGTAAAATTTTCAAATGAAATATTTTACTTGACCATTTCCAAAAGGCAGGAATATTTTTCGGTATATTCTTGAAATATGGTTTATCAAAATTGGAGAAGAGCAGGAAGTGTGTAAAAAAACATTTTTGGAAAGTGATGTTGATTTATGGGAAGGTTATTGAAGATATAAGGTCAATATCGATCGCCGTTTAGTCTTTAGTTTCAGGATAGACAAATAGAAACAGTTAAACATATAGAGATGTGATGACATTTCGTCGGTTGCGTCTATCTTTGTCGTATCTGCATTTGTTTTGTATCTACATTCGGTGCAAGCTACAATACAGACGTCCCCTCTTGCGTGAAATGCTGACACAAAAGAAATGCAGATACGACAGAGGTAGACGCAACCGACGATTTCTCTAACCCAAAATTTATGTATACTGTGTATTGCTCTCTCTTTGATAAGGTTTAACCTCAAGCCTTTCATAGGTTCTAATATCTGGATAGCAGAGTTTACTGACCGGATAGTAAATTTTAGTAACCGAATAGGACATTTTACTAGCCGGATATTAGAAAATGGAATTTATTTTACAGGTAGTAAAATTATACAAAGGATATTTGGACTGACAATACTATCCAAGTCTATAAAATTTATCGAAAAACTTATCAAAATTTAATTATCTGCTTCAATTTTTGAAGCAGATTTTGACACACCAAGACTTGCAATCCAAATGATATTAACCACGAAGAGAACCTAGCAACGAAAGTGCCCTGTTTGAAAATGGTACAACACTGAGAAAAAAGAGGGTGCAATTAACTTTTTTTCCTCAGAACTTTAACACTTTTTAGGTGTAAAAATATATCAAAAATTTTTAATGTTAATTTTACACCTTTTTAAGGGTAAAATTAACATGAAAAAGAGTAACTTTAAACCCTCATACACCTAAAAAGGGTAATATTTACACTGATTTTGGATCAATACCGCAGGGTAAAATTAACATTTCCGGAATGTTATTTTAACTTTTTCGGATTTTTTTCAGTGAACAAACATATTTCGGATAGAGTTTGCTTCAATTTAAATCTTTACTACGTGACAGAAATTAAACTCGGATTATGCAATAGTTCTCGCGGATGATGTAATAGTTCTCCGTGGTAGCTAGCGCTCTCTAAACATTTGGGAGTCCGCCACCGTCGCGGCTTGTCAAACATGGAACTATTTCATTGCTGGTGATCCAAGCCCTACACAATGGTCAAAAATTAATACAAATAGAATTTTTTTTTTCCAAGATTGTTCATTTTATAAAATCTGGCTAGTAAAAATTTACTATCCGGTTACTAAAATCGGCTATTAGAATCTAGGACAAGGTTGAGGTAACAACTAAAGGAGGATAGTATAATTTACCATCTAGCTAATACATTTTACCATCCATGGGATTGGAAATTCTGAAGACAAACATAAATTCGACAAATTTTGACTGATCTAATATCTCGTTTGCTGGGTGACTTTTTATAAGGCGAAAGTGCCCATGCTTCGTACAATCTGATACTATGTTTCTGAATAAATGTAATTCCGCAATGTAATTTAAAAACCGTACACTTTTTTGATTTTAAAATATAGGTGCAATAAAATCAGTCGTATTTATTGAGAAGCATAGGAAAGATTTAGTCATTACCAAGCTTGGTTGGGATCCTTGGGATCGTATAAAGCATGGCCCTCTATACGCTTATTAAAATTTTGTATAGAGGTGGAAATTTTCGGAGAGAAGCTCCGTCCGGACACGGCAACACAAGCTGTGGAGTCTTCAACCCAAAAGATCAAAAACTCACTCTTCTCCAGAGCTTTCGACACGCTCCGTGTCTGCCTCAGTGGTCGAGTGATGTCAAAGATCACTGAGTTTCGTTATTTGGGGGATCCTACAAACTTTGCGGGAGGGTTCCAGGGTGCTCATACAAATATCTCAGAGACACAGCACCAAACACTCTTCAATCAATCGGGAGACAACTGTATAGAGGGTGGAAAATTTTACCATCCTAGTTTTTTGGGTGTAGTAAGATAGTTCCACTCAAAGTACACCTGTAGCTAGAGTTGTTCTCCTGTGATATACATTTTTTTTAAATACTACTTTTTTTTAAAATAGTAAATTAAGAGTTTGCGTTTTTTCTGAGTGTCTCATTTTTTTATTCTTTGTTTTATAATTTTTACGCTTTTGTAATCCTTTTTTTTTGGTTTGGTCATGAGACAAACCTGTGTGAACGGAAATAGATCACAATGAATGATAGTGAATGTTTTCTGGCTGGGTCCTATATGATCTTTACAAACCTATGAGGATGATAATAGGATGAATGGATGCAATGATTGATATTAGGTTCTGGATGCTTGGTGGGCCTTATGCAAATAAATTAAGTCGGAAATGCAAAAAAATGATTCATTAATTCTTCATTTTCGCTCTGCAAAGAAAATATCACTGTTTTTAGTTATTTACAGTTTATTATTTCAATTTTAATTTGCACACTGAGTAAATTTAATTTTTACTGACGGTTTTTCAAGATTTCTCTCAATCTACTGCAGTCTTAATTTAATACCATTGATGTTAATATGGCCATTGAATTGTGAAATTACAATTACTAAACATTTTTTTGCTGATGAATTGTACATAAATAATGGCACGAATATGATGGTGGATCTTTGTTTTATTGATCTTTACAATTTTTGGATATGTCAAAATCTTATTTGAAAATCTTCAAAAATTCCCATAAGGAAGTCGATGCCCTAAAACGGAAACTCTAAATTTAAATGATTATGATCATCTTCAAATTTGGCCCTATCACTCGATCGATACCCAAATGATTGCAACGCTTTTACTTTTATTTGAATTGTTTCCGTTGGAGTAGCAGTGACATTTTCCATATTAATCACTCGTCTAATTTGTTGGCAGTGCATTACGTGATCATTAGAGGTTTAAGCGGTGTAGTTTCATGATCAAAGTCTTCAACCGCAGGTTTAACAGATCCAATGTGATGGACTGAGAAAAACCCCATAGAGAGTGTGAAGATCCATTCGATTGATGATTCGTGTGAGGGTACAATCTCTAAAAGGCAACAAAGTCTCTTTGGTGATCTATGAGAAAATTATTGTGGTACGTGAAGATGATGTGAGATGCTCTCTGACACAACTCTTTTAAAAATCCATTTATGATGATGAACTCTGTATTAGACCTCTCCTAAAAAAAAGTATCCAATTTGCTTGTATCGCGGAGGTGAATGCGGTTTTTTTTTGTTGTTTGGCAGAGTCTTCGCATTTGTCGATCAATCGATATGGCGGGTATTTCTTGTAATTATTGTTAGTTACTAATTCGTATCTAATTTACACGATTGTTATCAATTTTGCACTTTTACTGTAACCATGTTATATTCCATCTATGCAAATTGTTGATGATTATATTTTTACAATGTACAAAAGTGCTCGAGGAGGCATTTCTGCGAAACGAAAAGAAAGAAAAAGGAGTCGGTCTAGAGCATAAAATTAATTTGTGGAAGTTGTTACCGGTCAAATATATATGAAGGTCTCTGACGATTAATTTAATTTTCACAATCATGAGAGAGAAAGAGTTTTTTAAAAAAAAAGATCGTGTTGATTTCTTATTCTGAACTTTAATTGAAATTGAAGTGAGAGCGAGAGAAAAAAATTTATGAAATTGAAATGTTAATTGCTTCTTTTGGTTTTTGGTCTCTCACTCAAATTACCTTATGTTCACATCTATTGGTCTCTGTCTCAATCCGGAAAACGAATTTATCGCTTTGATTGTTAAATAATCGTGGAAGTTTCGGTGGGGTTGGCGGCTATAGGACGTAGACACAAAAGGTACATTTGGAGGATTGGGAGGTGAGGAGGGGAGTGGTTGAAACAGAAGAGAGAAAAAAATCATTATTTCTGGATCATCAAATTGATGCGGATGAGTTATTGTCGCGCAAAAATGTACAATATTTGCTCCGGGTTGTTGTGTTTTGCGCAAAGTGAAAGAAAATAAGAAGAAAGAGAGAGAAAAGAGAATCTCTTTGGCCAAAGAAGATGCGTGGTAAAGATGACTGAGAGGGGGGTAGAAGATGAGGAAAACCTGGTAGAACCACCAAGTTGTGAGTTCATTGTCTGCCACAAAGTCAATGTGCATCATTTGCCAGGGAAGAAGAGTGGTCTTTTGTAGAGGAAAAACAGCATAATATGCAATAACATAAGATTGCGATCGATATGAGCTCACTCTTTTCCCTCGTGGTAGTATAACTCAAAAGACCCAAGAGAGACTGCCTGACTGGCTGGTTGGCTGCTCGACTGTGGCACCTGATCGCCAAAAGCGATGATCACGGTAAAAGAAAGATCAAGCTGAAGTAACATTAAAAAAAAAAATTCCAACGATTCTCATTCTCAAGTTAAAGTAGGAAAAGCTCACTCATGGGGAGCCCTGTCTTTATTGTTTACGTATAAAATTGTTTTGTAGGGATCTCAACAACGTCAATTTTTAGCTGATTTGTTGGATGAACAAGTGATTGATATTTTTTTTCTTCACCCTCACCAAATGACCAATGTCGTGTTTCACGACACAAACGAGTCTTATAGACCATTTTTACAATTAATTTCATCTGCTTTGAACAATGGCATATCGTGACAAAAACCATGCACAACATTGCAATCTCCTACAATTTCCATCAGATCAAATTTCTTCATTTCTCATTGGTAATCTTGTAGACTGGTTTTTGCTCTTCTCGCGATATATCTTTTATATATATACAAATGTCTGGGAATTTTAATTTCCAAAGAGCAAACTTGCAGCGAAAATAATTTCTTTGATTGGGAATATGACGAGTTTTAGATATACCAGTAATTTATGGTGCCGCTGTGTTTTTCTTTTAGATTTTATAGGTATACAATCTATTTATTTCAAGATACACAAGTCATACTAACTGTCAATTTTGTAATTAACAGATCTTTTCAAGTTATGCAAATTAGTTTATAAAACATTTGTAATTTGCTAAATGGGTCTAAGGTTAAGGTTATGTTGGAATGGTAAATTTGCGTAAATGATCGATAAAAGAGTGCACCGTGCAGGAGTAGCGATGGTGTAACACTTCGCAGAATACCTGAAGTCTTACACTGCATGATGACTTTGAATACGTAAATGCATTTACCACTTACGTTGCTACAGTTTTCTATATTTTAATTTGAAGTTATTAAGTTTAGTGTTTGTTGTGACGCTACGAACCTAGTTGGCCGTGTTATACCTTCCTTGATCACATTTCAGATTATCTGCAATAGAGCTTAAATTGTTTTTGCGAGTTATCGTTCTGCAGAAAAGTAAAAAAAGATCGTTATATACGACTAGAGACTATACAGTCTGAAAGAAAGCATTTCAGTTGTTAGGTTTTGGAGGCTGATCACCATCCCTATAGATGGCGGCGGACGCAGTATATTGTCAGACTCCTTTTTTCTTTTGCATTCCGTAGGTGACATTGACGACTGTTTTTCCCAGGCTTATCTTTAATTCTTTGAAAACGGTATGCAATAGATCGAATCGATGCAGACCATCCTTAAGAGCTAGAATTAAAGAAAAGCTTACGAAAATCAGGAGTGCAATGTCACCCGTATTTATGGTATATAAATTTGGATTCTACTCTGTAATTTTGTAAATTTTAAAATAGAACTGAAATAGACTGAAATAGAAAGTCTTGACAGTTTGCAGTATTTGCACAGTATTGCTGTTTCTCTAATCTGTTCCAAAAGTCCTTTAGCTTTGTTTCTTTAAAGGACAACCAGTGGAATTTTGCGGAATCATGTAAAGAGTACTTAGCATTGAGTACGGAAGTTTACGATCTTAGTCTTTCTTATTGTTTTTGTCGTTGCCTTATTTATTTTTTGTGCTTATGAGTGAATATTAGATTTGACAAAATAAATAAAAAACATTTGATAAACGGATTCAACCTTACTTATCGTTTATGAGCATAATGATCTTGCCTTGTCATCCTTCTCGATACTCTTAATGAGTTAGCATTTTGATCAACGTCATCGTATCATCGGATTCTGGATTGGCCTAGTTTCAGTTGAAGCGTAGAGTTTAAACTTAAATAGAGCCTTTAGACAGAGTTGCCCTTATTCATGCAAGTTAAATGACAAATTCACCAAAGCCTATTAAAGCGTATTTACTTTACAGTAGGATAGTAATACGGGCTTCAGACTAGAGCCTTATGGCTCCGTTCGAATGTAGGTTTACTTTATCGAAAAAATACACTTTCACAGTGACGTAGTAAAGCAATTTACAAGAACAAATTCTCAATTTTGAGGCACCAAATGAGATTTCTTCACCACGGTAGAATTTCTAGAATGGTCTCGATTTACCCTTCTTCATATACGTGTACTAAAGTTTGACGTAGAATCTATTTCTTCTATAAGACTGAGTCTGTAATTCTGGTTGTTAACAATCCGCGTTCAGAACGGTTTCGTACAGTAACAGTTTAACCAATCTTGAAATAGATTTTGGCAGCCGTCTGCGAACTTCTTTGTAGCTGTTGTTATACCATCTGAGACGGTTGACCCAAGTTAAATAAAGGAATTAACAGTTTCGAACTAATTTCTGTATTTCCTCAATTGAGTCCTATAGTCTATCCTATTTCCACGTATGTTGTTTCGATCTTGTCAGCGTACTTTATCGTTTTAAGTTAGTTGAGCTTTTGTCTCAAAAAATCAAATTCCATATTCTCAAAATTGTACAGTATAAGATTTTAAGTTAAGTTCTCAACCGTTACTAATTGCATCCCTCTAGTTTAAACGACCGAATTTAGAATTTGTTAAATCTATCAACCATTGTTATAAATAATGGATGTTTATCAAATATGGTGTATAATTTAACATAAATTTTGCGGATTGCACTGTGATGAGCAATGAGGAACAGTTGAGAACTAATTTGAGAACTAAAAATTAACAATTCTGTACACTTTTTCATGACGCGAAATTACCTAATCGAAGAATATTCCAAGTTTATTGTTGTATCAAGAATGTCAAATGTGCTAGATAGCCTTACGGATCTTAGCGGTACACCTTTCAAAGACTCAGGCTCCTTTTGTTGATCCTTCCTTGTAATACTTAGCTGTATAGGATTAGGCAATAGAAATTTAGGCAAATGACCTCTAACCCATGACTTTAACAGACTAATTATTCTCGAGGATCAGCCTTTTTTTATTTGAACCAGTAGATTTGTCTACTAGTAACTTCATTCATAGCCAAATTAATTTATTATAGACTTCAAATGGGACTTAGCACTTACGCAGCTTCTCATACTTATTTTATTTTGTTTTAATGATGATATTTCCATTGCAATGCACGTGTACTTCATTAAAAAAATAAACCATCTGAAAATTTGCTACACAACTCACGTGTCATTATTACTTTTAGATAATCTATTCATGTTATGGAAAATATATAAAACATATTCGTATAGTATCGTAATCCATTCTTGTGAAATTAAAGTATCCATCCCGCATCGCTAATGTACCTAAGTTTATATCTCTTACCGTTTGTTCTTTAGGTTTCAAATAAACGAAATAGCGGGAAAGTAAAACGGTCTTCAGACTAGAGGTTTAACCCAGTTCCTGAAAGTCTCAAAATCCTAAATAGAAAATAATTTTATTGCCTCAAAATCTAATAGGGCTAATATAGGTCACCTGCCCTTAATATTCCAGTTCTAAATTATTTAAAAAAAAAATTGATTGATAGAATTGAGAGCAGTTAAGCCATTTGGCTAAGTATTAGATAGGAAGCCCGGTGTAACGTTCAGCTGGTGCTTAGGATGAAGTTGCTAAGGTATGTGTTCAAATTCTGAACCGGTGTAAATTGTTTCTAAATTGAGATTTGTAATTTTTTGTTTGTGTAAGCTTGGAGGAAAGAATAGTAACACTTTCAATAGGGCTTATAATAGATATCAATTACCTGATTTTTCGCAGTGAATTGTTAGAACAAAATGGCATTTTGGCGCAAAAAGAGTGAGAAATTGCAATGAAAGGTGTGAAAGAAGTGTTGAAAATGGAATGTGCTTTGTGGTAAACAGTTTTATTGTGAGGGAGAGACTGAAGTTTACAAGGAAAGAGACTTTAAAATTGTTTGGCCGTTTAGAAGCATGACGAGAGATATGCCATGCTACTTATTTATAAAAAAAAATAAAACATAAAATAAGGCAAAATGTGCGGAATACTGTGCAGAATTTTCTGTTAATTGATAATCACCCAAGATGGATGGACATTCACATTGAGAGATTAAGCACTTCCGACGTGTAAGGTGCATATAAAGAAAATGATTGCTATAGGCCGTTTTTGCCTTCAATCCTCACATCAACATTGTAAGAAACTCTTCAAAGATTTCACGATCATTCTTCGTGCGTGTTGATTTGTGTGGCCACAATGAAATTCTCATTTCTTTTCACTTGATTAATGATCAACATTGGTAAAAGAAAAGTGATTTCAGATCTAGAAAGTATATATCCAGTGTATGAGGGTCTCCAGCAGTACAATTATCTACCTTTTGAGGAATCCCTATAATTGTTATTTGTTTACTTCGAAAAGATCTTTAGTGGCTTATTATTCTCCTTTATTGCTTCGTTATATCTCTTGTGTCCGAAAATGGATGTCTTTAAAGATTACCAATTGGAGCGCTGAAAGGAAAAAATAAAAAAGAAAGACTGGAAGGAAGAGAGCATAGTTCTGACAAAAGTTGATGGATTTATTGATTGTTGGTTACCTCCTTATTTGCACACAAAAGAAATTAATACAAAAAAAGATGCGTCAATTGTGAAGACGTTATCACAGAAAAGTTCAGTAGAAAGCAAAATTTGTTTATAGCATTTTATATGTCAATTTTTGAACTGGTAAATGTTAGCATAGCAATTTTCTCATTTTGAACATACTTAATGATGTGTCGTTTTGTCTCTGATTTCCAAACACCGACAGTGGGTACGCTAAAAATAAAGTGCGTGAAAGACATTTGATGGGAAAATTAGGAGGGATATTAATTTTATTTAAATTGTGAATATGTGCTAATTCATGGAACTATTTTGCTGCTGATTAATGATTTGCGGAAGTAGACAATTAAGTTTGGTGTATTTTTGGGAAGAAAGCACATGGGTACAAAAGTCACATAAAATACCTTCAAAGGGAGTGTTTAATTCTCTTTATATGGACTGTTAAGTTGAAGAAAAAAAAAATGCTTGTAGTTTGTCCAACTAAATCGCCTATTTAACATTTTCTTTTATTGCCAGCTTGTTGTGTGGCTTGTAAGTAGAAAATTGTAAGAATGTTTGATCTTCAATTTAACGTAGTCAATTACATATGGGTTTAACTATAAGATTGTTGCTTATAGTTGTGTTGGCCCAAAAGAAGTTCATTAAATAAGATTATATAAAATATTTCAGTGGGGGTCTATTAGGTGCGTGTGTTGTTATTTGATGAGCTTGAAGCTTAGGAAGGAGAGTGAAAAATGCAAGACACATGCCCAAAAAGAAGAGCAATAAAAAGTATGAGGTAGACAAAAAAATTGAATGGACAAGTGAGGTACACTTTGTGGAATACTCGAACTTGGGAGTTTGATGACATGCTCTGAAAATTGAGCTGACAAGCTACTGAAAATTGAGCTCTCTGAAGGGTAGGAGGAAGTAGGACACCTTTGATTAGGAGTACCTTTGAAATTGGGATTCTTTTTCCTATTTTTAAAAGGAATTGATGCTTATTATAATGTTTACGTATTATAATGGGCATGTTGATCTAAATATATAACGCTAAAGTTCAATTTCATTTAAAAGTAGGAGAAAAAGCCCAATTTTAAAGCTTCCCAAATTCAAAGGTACACCACTTCCGCCTATAACAAAAAAAAATCCGATGCCTTTCAAACGAATTTGATTTTTTAAGAACATTCATCGTTCTAAGTTAATTATTTTTAATCTAAAAAATCAAGTGCCTTATTACATAAAAAAATTGTGCAAGATTTTAAGTTTCCAATAGTAAAGTTCCCAACTGTTCCTAATTGTTCTCAAGCGACCGAATTTTGAATTTGTCAAATCTGTCAATAAATCCATTATTTTTGCAAACATGTGAAAATCTTTGCGAATGGTTTAATGAATAATAATTGTTATCCTGGGCCTTGAGATAACCTTTTATCCACTCCTTAAGGTGTATAACACGGAGCTCTATGCTCCGGTTTCATCGATCGAACCAAGTCTGATTCAGATAGGTACCTTTTTTTGGGACCATTATGCATCCCTTAGACGACCCTCATTAAGGGCAGGGCGTGTCAAGCCAGCCAGTTCTCCGGGCAAATTTCATCAAACAGGCCGGTTTTAAGCCTGATAACTCATCCTGAGGCAGTACTGCTTTACCAAGCAGCATCCGCTTCATATATAAGCTGGGCCAGTTACCGTCTGCTCAGATTCATTGCATCCTCTATGTATATTACCTTGCACTGAAATGCCTATCCTATTCAGATGTTTTTATATGGTAGTGTCCGATTAGAAGGTTGGCAGTTCTCCAGCAGCTGCCATACACAGCATCCACAGCATTATCCGTTCGCTCCCTGTTAATGTCGATCATAAACAGTTTGTACACGCGATACGTGTTTGTCTCTGTCAATTCCGCTTGATGAGCCTTGATCACAACATTAATTAATTGACTTCCGCATTTGTGAGGATAATCCACCTACTGGTTCAGATACAACGAAGTTATCCCCTGCTTCCGCAACCGCAAGGCGGTTTGCTTCTTTCTTGCCTTCAATTTCTTGTTGCCCAGGTATTCAATATAGATCAACCTCGCATTGCAGCAAAGCCGATTCTAATACTTGCTAGCATTCCGCGATAAGGATAGATCGCGATCTCCAATCATATATGGAGAGAATCACAGCTCTACTGTCCGAAAATTTTTGTAGTTTCCTTTCCTGAATGCTGGCCTTCAACAATCTTTGAGTGGCCAGTGGTATGGCGGCGATCTAAGCCTGAAACACTGTGGTGTAAGTGGCCAAGGTACACCAGTCAATTCAACCGCAGCTTCGGCAGTGTTAGCCGGCCCCTGAGGAGCCCTCTTAAACACGTTAATAATCTGTAAATAGAGTAGCGGCTCCTAAAAAAAAAGATTCAATTTACTTCAATCGGTTCCGGTGTATATTGTAGCATGAACTCGTTTTTTAATATGATTTCCATGTCTTCTCATAATAATCTTTTATTAGATCCCTTTAAGATACCGGGCCTTGCACTAACCTCCCTAGTCCTGATGTCTCTCCGTCAGCTCGCTCCGGAAACGTTGCATAGGTCGCTGTCGAAAAGTCCGTCCTATCGGAGGCTCCTTGCGAGTTTTCGTAACAATCTTGCTTTGACAAGCAGGGATTGTTAGCCCCTCGCCCAGCCCTCTCTAGAAGGCCAGATCCCTTGTTCGTTAGCCTTAGGTTCGTGAACATAAGAATTTAGGGGAAGAGGCTATGTGTTGCATTACCCGTCTCCTATTTAGACTCCATACTTACTAGTATAAACTTTATTAAAATAACTCAATTAGTGTTTTTGTCGCATTTATTTAAATAATCACAAAATGATTCACCGCGTCTCAAATATACGGGCTGTTCCCTTCTATGTATAACAGCTTTTCTAAATGTGTAATTATTGGCATTTAAATTTCACATTTGAAAACATTTTGAACAGTTGAAAATTTTGAAAAATCAATTGGCAAATTAGTTCTTTTTGGGGCTGTTTGACTTAAAAATCGTTACTAGATGTAGGGGAAACTGATAGATGTTTCAATGAACAGGAAAAGGTGGGTGTTTACTCTCAATGAATATAGCAGGTTGGTCAATATGTCCAACTATCTAATTCTGCTACGGTTTCTCCTAACTGACAGGAAGAAGTTCGAACTTTTGGGGAATCCCAAGGCCTTTCTAATGAATCCAGCTTGTTCTAATCGCTTGACCAATTCGTATTCTAAAACTGTTTAATCGTTCACCTTGAAAACTATAAGAAAGAGTGTTTCAAGGTAATAAGTGTTTATTGACGAAAATCACCGAAACAGCCTATAAAACAAGGTTTGGGGGAATCGATTGACGTTAGGGAGAGGGTTACCGTCTCTGAACTCCCAAGTTTCTTTCTTTAACCGTTTAGCATTTAGATCTGCTAACGGCCGTAGAAATATTTTGACGTGTTCGCCAGGTGTTAGATTTTCAAAATTATTTAAAAATATGTCTCCCTGGGAACAGGGCGGAAATTTTGAAAGATACCGAAAGAAACACCGAAAGATTGAGTTATTATTTATATTGCTTTCCCGGTAGACTCCGAGCAATAATAAGCATGGCTTGTGTTAAGAAAAAAAAGAGTAGCAATGGGCCTCATTTAGATAGTGTGATGTCCGCTGGAGAAGAAATGGGTGGAAATATGACGATGATTAATTGGTGAAAAAAAAAGAAATATTATTTTTTAATGGTGATATTGAATTACAAATTTCAATTCTTTCCACATTTTTTATCTCTTTTGACATTCACACGATACTTTAAGACTTTTAGTGTATGTGGATTTTTCTTTTTAATGCTCTTACGGAGCATCTGTTGCCTATTTTATGCGAAGATTGCATTGAGGAATTTAAGAGTCCACTATATATGGAGTGGGTCTTATCAGTAAAATCAAATCAAATTGCATTTTATGAGAAAAATTCCATTATCCAAAGTAAATTAACACAAAATATGATATATTATATGCTTACAAAAGAGATTTTTCTACTAATACCCTGTGTGACTGTTTTTTTTATTCCTGGCCAAATGCACAAGTCAATGAGGTGTTCGTCACACCATTTTCTACCCACAAATTGTCTGCATGATGATAGCTATGAAATGTATGCATTAATAGGGAGAAGAAAAGTTGCCTGAACTTTCATTTAAGCAACAAAAGTCATCCAACGTAATCAATATATCACTAACAGCCATCTCTTCAGGGTCCAAAATTTATGCTAAAACGTCTCTTGTTTGTCTTCACTGTGAGGTGCAACATTATAAAGAAGCCAAGGAAAAACCAATGAACAGTGAGACAAAGATGGAAAAAGTGCCAAATGAGGAGGAAGAAGTCATCAAGGAAGTTGTGCAGTGTACTGGGTATAAGTGAAATACAAAAAAAAACGTACTATTGAAAGAAAATGTCCAATCACACGGATTATTTAATTTTATTGGAAATTCAAAGTGCATAATGAGACATGTTTTCTTTGCTATTTTTGCTAAATGAGACACGCATACACAAATTAAGTGATGAAAGTGATTTTGTTGCTCTTTACTAAGGAGACTTCAACACCTCATTTGTGGGATATGTTTCTTTTTTTGGGCATAAGAACATCCAAAGGTATAAACACTTTGTTGTTCAATGTCTCTTTCTCCTCCAGGCAATATGTTTGTCCATATGGCTGAGGAACAGACAATTAAATACAGTATTTTTGTAGATATTTGAACACTCAATTCTGCAGAAAATTGTTTTTAAGGGGCTCGTCAATTTACCTTTTTGTTAGTTTAGAATTTTAGATGAAGGTGAATGTCATTGGATTAGAATTTATGTAATTCAAGACTACATATTAATTGTGTTACATTCCTAGGATAAGATAAGAATTAACTGCAAAATCATGAAGAAAATTGTCATCATATTTCAAAGAAGGACATGGCTATTAATCTGTGCTGAAATAAATTATTTCATGACCAACAGATACTGTCGACAAGATAATATAGAATACAAATCAATTAAACATTGGATAATTTCTCATTCTGGAAATTCCAGTGGGTTTCTTTTCCACTTTTTTTCAATTTATTGTTTTCAAGATTAACTTAATCTTGCGCTGAATAATCTTCTTAATAACTCCGATGTAAAACAATTTATAGCAGTCTACAGATGTATTCTACTCTTTGAAAAGTTAAATTAAAATTAGCAATTCAATTTTTCTTGCAGCTGTAACTTTTTTTTTCCTTATTTTTCTGTGGATATTTTTTTATATTATTCTCTTCGCGTGACAATTTTTGTTCATTCAAGGTGAAGATTGCCATTGAATATGTTTTAGAGCACCGAGTGAGGGAAATTTAGTATGAATATGTAAATGAGATTTTAATTATTTAGGTGCAATGGCATATTCAGATAAAGAAATATATTTATTTGAAAAATGAGAGCTTGAGAAAATTTCGATACTTTATTATTCATCTTAACTTTTTACTACAAACCTTGATAATTACAAATTGAGAACAGTTGTCAGCGCTATCTCGCGGGAAGTAACTGTTCCTCCTAATCGTATCCCACGCACAGAGGCCTTTTCTCACTACGTACAATATTTACCACCTCCAAGGATTCACAATATCTCGAATTTCATCTAAAAACCTCTTCACTCTGATATGAATTTTTTTTTATGGAAATTAGCGCAGTTGACAACTCACTGGTATGCAAGTGTCAGAAGAAAACTTCACAGATGTCGCTATTCGCACTGTCAAAACTGTTCATAAAATTTCTCAGTTTTAAAATGTCAAATTACTGAGTAAACATCTCACTGGCATGCAAGTGTCACAAGAAAACTTCACAGATGTCGGTGTTCGCACTGTCAAAACTGTTCACAAGATTTCTCAGTTTCAAAATGTCAAATTACTGAGTAAACATCTCACTGGCATGCAAGTGTCAGAAGAAAACTTCACAGATGTCGCTATTTGCACTGTCAAAATTCTTCAGAAAATTTCTCAGTTTCAAAATGTCAAATTACTGAGTAAACATCTTACATGCAAGTGTCAGAAGAAAACTTCACAGAAGAAATTTCTCAATTAAATGGCCCATAAATATTTAATTACATGTCGATAATGCTTTTGTAGATTTGCAAATTTTCGTTTAGAATATTATAGCTGAATGTTAAAACGAAGTATAAAAATAATTCGAAGCGTTTGAACATTGTAAAGGGTTAACTGTAAGAGTGATTTAACGCTTAATTCAAACATAAGACCATCGATCTCGGAGATTTAATTTTTGGTTTAACGATGGAATAAAATTTGTATATTCCTCCAAAAACACTGGCTAAACAACACCAATGTGATATAATCTGCACTTTAATGGATTTAATAAAAAAGAATTAAGGCTTTGACTTTAGCTACAGCTTCTTAACACGCGAATTTTTCTTGAAATAAGAATAATTTATCCACCATAAGTGACTTCATGAATCGACACTGAAGCAGGAGTCGCGTTATTTTTGCACCTCGAAAGTATTCACGTACTTCCACATTTACTTTTTTGGTTACTTATTTCGACTTGTCAGAATATAAGTCGATTTTTTGCAAAATTAGTTTTTTCGTTTTTCGGAAACTCCTCGACACTGGAATATACCGGAATGTTAATCATTATTAAAGTAATAGGGGTGTCAAATCTTAAAAATTCTGTACTTAGAATGTTAAATCTCAGCTTGAAACCGCTCTTCTGTAAAGTTGCCCATTCGTGACTTACTCGTTTTATATTCTGAGTCGTCGATTTTATTTTTGATAATTTTTAGCAGGTCTGATTTAGTTTAAGATAATCGAAAATCAAGAAAAGTTCGTTGAATCTTGCTAAATGAAACGAAAACATTGATGAATTGACATTTTCTGGCATGCCAGAAACGTCAAAATTTGGGTTTCCATGAAGTTTTGACAGCGCTCAACGGCTTGCAAGGTTGCCATATGAAAAAAACAGCCATACGAAAAATTACTATACCACGTTCCCGAATACGAAAAAATATTGATTAGGAAATCGGACGGCAGTTGCTATTTTAGGTTGTCTTCATCTTAACATCCTGTATTAGGATCGACAGCGAACGTCTTCATCAAGTGGCGGAGGATCGAAAGGCGTGGGATTCTAACCTGGAGTGACATGATAACTTATTTTCGATACTATCGACTGTCGATTTTTAAACGATAGTTGCACTTCTTGTAACTAACTGACTGAACTTCCTGTAACTGACTGAAAAATTTAAACGATAGTTGCACTTCCTGTAACTAATATAGATTATTATTAACAGTTACGTTTTTTTATAAAGAATCACACAATGAATTGCCCAACAATGTGTAAAAAGTCGATATTCACTTAATCCAACAGATCTAGATTTATCGATACTATAGATTCGATAGTGTCGTAAAGTTATCATTCCACCCTTGGATGTCCTGTGCTCGCGATCCCGATAGGGATCGCGGTCCAGAGATAGGGATCGCAGGCCAGGAATAGAAATTGCGAAAAGTAAAAAATAGGGAAAAACGCTATCCTACTTCCTTTTTATTAATGACATTAAATAAATTTCAATATTTTGACAGAAGTATCATTAGGGGTTCCCTGTTCCCTATCGAAGAGGTATTCCCTTAATCCTAATTTTAGAGTGTAATACGGGCTTCAAACCTAAGCCTTAGCCATCTGGCTCAACTCCTCTAATTCCTTATCAGGCATGATTTTTTAGAGAATTTTTGTTTAGGATTAAATATTAAGGGCAAAAGATCCATTAGATTTTGAAAAATCAATAAAATTGCTTGTTATTTAGATTTTTGAGACCTTCGGGAACTGGGATAAACCTCCAGTCTGAAGCCGGCATAAGGCTTTTACATCTTTATGATCTTTTTTTTTCTCTTTGTCCATTTGAAACAGTGAAGAACTCTCAAAATTTCAATTTAAAATTGATTCATAATCCTATCGTACCTTAGATGGGAAGGCCTCTAAGCTTCGCGCATACTCTAGCTTCGAACACTTCAAATTTTTCCCAAATACCTTTTATGAATCAGGCCATTTTTTTCTGGAAATGTGTGACTTACGACTTAAAAGAATATGGGAAAAATATGAAGTGTTCGAAGCCAAAGTATGTGCGAAGCTTTAAAACTTGCTCCAACTACAATTACTTTAAAAGTTTCTTTTCTGTATTTTGAACAAATCTTCCAATTTTCTTCGATGACTTGCCCTCTGAAATTTTTATAAAGTGTGGAATGTAAATAGATGTTGTTCATCTTTTTGTGACACTGTTTTAGGACACTTTAAGTAGATGGTACACAAGACAAGACACACAGCAACTTTTCAGACATTGAAATTTAGATTCACTTTCATACGTGAGAGAGTGAAATGTGCTGCAATGAAAATAGCCGCATATAGGAAAAAACTTTGGAAGTGTTTGAAAGAAAAATGGTGTGTTGGAGGGTACAACCCTCCTGTGGTGAAAGAATGAGAATGGTGTCTGTGTGATTAACTGGAAATGGGTATATTCAACATAATAAGCTACTGCAGAGAGAATTTGCCAACATTGGTGAGCCACTTGTTGATCAATTGAGGAGACTTTGTGGTACTTTTTGCTGGCACAAAATTTCTTAGTGCTCGCGACAATAATCACGATCGCGAGGAAAAATTATTTTCGTGTCTTCTGTATGTCTTGCATATTATCGCGATTTTGGACTCGTTTTTGAGTTTAGTAAATAGTTTTCACTTCTATTGTAACACGGACAGCTAATTGGATAAGTCGATGTTTTCTTGTATGTCGTTCAAATTTCTCCCAAAGTGTATGGGCTGGTTCTGTATCTTGCTGGTTTTTTTTTATTAACTTTTAACCATTCAATTGAGAGTAAGATTTTGAGATGAAAAACACCAATATGTGCGGAAATGTGGTGTAAGTTATTAAACTTCTGATGTAATTAATGTTGTCTCCGTTTGCCTTCAATTTCACAACATAACATGTATAATATATATATAGTTTAGGTATAAAATGCAATCGCGAAAAATTGCACTGGGAGAGAGAAAACAAAGAAGTGTCACCAATAAATATTGGGTGGGATTGAGAAATATATTGGTGATCTTTTTCGTGTTTGGGTCTCATGCAACAGCTGCTTTTTTTTGTCTTGCTTCAATTATGTCAGAGGCGAATGTATAAAAATATATATATGGAAAAGATAACTAAAGAGTGAATCACAATATCAATTTGAGGCACGACTATCAATTGAAACCTACTACCAATTTCTCGATCAAAATCAATTGTGGTGGCGGCAGCAAATGGGGAAGTACAATGCGAAAATTGTGTTTTCCGTCAAGTTGGAACAAAGTGACGCCTTCAGGGTGAATTTCTACAAGATTAATGGGTGAGAGATTCATATCGATGATCTCCAAAGCGTATCTCTAACCACGACTTTGCCATGGAAAAATCTCTGCATGTTTTGCTGAGTGCATTTGAAATACTTTTTAGATCACTTTTGGACTATTTTGAAATGTTGATTGTAGTGTAAGTTTGTTTGGGTGTATGTGTGTAAAAATATTTGGAATTCCCTTCTTTTTTTAAAATATCATTTCGTCTTAATTTTCTGTACATCTTCTCCTTTGGGCTTGTCTCTTTGTCCATACATTCTAAAAACATACCAAAGAACAACGAACATATTCATGTTTTGTTAGCTTGTTTGTTTTTTAGAGAGTAGATTTGTAATAATTATGTCTGATAGATTAGGAAAGTAAAAATCCAATTAATTCGTATTTTTTGTACCTTTAGAGAATAATTTTTTTCTGCTCCTGAAAAGATAGAATTTTTTAAATCCTGAAAAATATGTTATTGGATCAAAGGAAAAAGTTTTGAAGTTAAAAAAAGAGTTATAATTGATGACATTAGTTTCTCCCCAACGGTTAGTGCCCCCGTTTGTATTTGAATTGAAATCATAGATGTCTCTCGGAGCGGCACCGATTTCTCATAAGAGCGTTAGCCTGTAAGTTACCCCTTCGGGAAGGGTATCGTAGAGAGGATTAGTATTGAGAATTTGTTCATGTTGAATCGTTGTAGGGAATAGGTACTACGTGGAACGCTAAGGATTCAAAACTCCGCTCTTACAGATTCCCTGACGGATCTAACATAATGATCTTCTTTGTTTCAAGGAACTATAATTCTTGATTTAATCAAAATATTCTAAAATGCTTAAAATGCGATTCATATTTTTCAATTTTAACTAGTTTTTTTTGGATTTAGCAATAGAGAAACTGTGTCCAATTTCGGACAGATTGCATGCAAGCACCAATATTTTGAATTTGAAGCCTTACATTTTTGATAAAAATTGAAAGTTCTTGTCACTTCGTTTACAGTAGGGTTGTTTAGGACCCCGTACAGTAATTCATTGTCTTTGTTCTCTCTAAAATAATTCATAAACCATTTTAAAATTAATTGAAATATTGGCATTACTTTGTTTGCAATATCGGACACACAGTTCATTAACATGTTTTTGTTTTTCTCTGGTACTCCTTTAAGGTTTGTTTTCCACAGAATCTTGCTTGTGGAATCTACACTGCTTTTTTATATTATAAAACATTTTGAAAATGAAAAAAAAAAAACACTAAAGACTTACAGAATTTTGGGAAATGTAATAAGTGTCTAATATATTACAGTTGTCCGAAATTTGTTACAGTTTCATTTGGGGTTTTTGCAACTTGGGACAAATCTAGGATCGGAAATAGCAAAATCAAAATGATAGGAACATTTGGCAAACTCAAAGATTCTTTTGATCATTGTTTTTTTATAGAACAAATAAAAAAAGAAATAACAGAATTTCAAAATAGCTAATTTATAAAAACTTCCCAGGCTGACTCTGGAAGAAAGCGCGTCTCAAAATGTAGGCACTTACTTTAGGGCCTTGACAGACTTGAGGATTAGCCGAGAGATGGCTTAGCGTAATTATATTCGAAATAATGGATGGTTAAACCACATTTCTATCATTTACCACTAAGCCGTCTCTCGGCTTAAGTTCTAAGTGTGTCAAGGGCCTTACTTAGGTACCTGCAATGCACCTTTAAAAGACCGAGTCTCTCGTATTAATCTCCTCCAATAGTTCTGGCGCTTTTTCGCCATCTCCCCCCAGCACCTCAGCACCACCAGTTGTTTAAGGACACTATCCACTACTTCCTTCCATCGTTTTCTAAGGTGTCCTCTCATTCTTGTTTCTTCAGGCTCACCGTTCAATAGCTTTTTATGCATCCTTTCAGCTGGAATTCGCTGGATGTGTCTCAGATTGCTGATTTGGTGTGCTTTTATGGTGACCATAATGTCTGGCTCCTCATAAAGGAGTTCCAGCTCATGGTTTTTCCGGATACGATACTCTCTATTAACTGTTTCTCTCAGTATTAGTCTCTCGAAAATCAATAGCGATTGCTCTTCAGCTTAAGTCATCGGTACTACCTTTAAACCGTAAATGACAATGGACCTCACTATGGTTTTATATATTGTGATCTTCGATGACCGGGAGACGTTTCGAGAACGGAACATTATTTATAGAACACGGGAGCACTGATTCCCAGCTTCCAGCTGAAATCCGCTTATTGATCTCGATCTTCACACTCACTGTCTCAAAGAGTACTCATTGGAGAGTTTCACCCATGATCTTAGCTGTATTCCTTCCAGTTCACTGTCTAGAATGCCACTGATCGCACTCTTGACAGCACTTTATATTTGGTTAATTTCCTATAGTCTTCTCTCCCGAAGTATACGCTTAGTATAGTTAATTTCTTGGAAAAGATCAAATTGATCAAAGGGTATTAATAGAAAGCGTTCTTTACGGTCATGATCTTTTTGAAAATATTTCAAGTGAACCTTTTATTTATTGTTCAAGAGAAACAATAAGGATAATTCTTTATCCTTTATCTTGATTCTAAATTATTCAGCAACTCTGCCTTATAGGTATATAGAGAAGGGAACTAAAGACAGTTGTGACATTCATATGGTAGTAAAAGTTTTCTTTCTTGGCATTTTATAAAGAAGACAAAAAATGCATAGAAAATGTGAGAAGAGAAAGACAAGTTCTATCGCGCGATGCGCAAATAAAGTCTATAATAGATAACTAAATAGTTGTATGTATACAATTCTGGAATGAAATGACATAAATAGAATGCTTTAAAATCAACACCGGAGGAAATTTAGTCACTTGCACAAGAGGAGAAAAGGAAGGCAATGAATTTGTCACTGTCTTGGGATGGGAATGAATGTGATGCTTCTCCATTCCATCTTTCTTCCATTCATAATGTACTCAATTTTAACATTTGTATATGCATATGCAAGAATTTACTCATGAGTGTGGGCAAAGAAAGTGTCATGGATATTTTATTGCAAAAGGAACGTTGAAAATCAATTGACTTTGGCTGCTGAAGAAGAACCAGAAGCGATGTTTATGTTGATGTTGGTTGTAGAATTAACTGCTTAATGTCCTCAATTGTGGGTATATTGCGAGGGTAAATAGTACAAGAATCCCTAAAAGTTGTTCTAATAGCATAATTCTAAGACAGAGAGAGAGAGAGAGAGATTGGGTTTAGAATTATGGTATTATAAGGAATAATGTGAGAATAATGGAGTTAATTTATGTGACAGCACAAGTCAATCTTATTTCGTCACACATCACAAATGAAATTATATGCATACATAATAGGTTATTTAATAAATTAAAGTGCAGAATATTGAGGGGATGAATCTGTTTCGTAGAAATTCTTTTCTATTACAATAAACAGTCCATAAAATGAGCTTCACGCGAAAGGCGGCACGCACCAAGTTTTGTTACTAATTTAGGGTAAATGCACCTAATTTCGGCCAGCTTGCAATTTCGGCCACTTCTTTTCTTCCTCAAATTTCCATGAATCTTTAGTTTTTTTTCATAATCCTGAGATTATACAAAGTAAAAAATAACAGAAATTACGGTTCGACAAACGAGATGATGCGAAAAATGCTTTGGAAGAATTCCGGAAGAGCAAGGAACTATGGGAATCAAGGTGTCCGAAAAATTATCCAAAGCTATGTATATGTTTTTATTATTTTAAAAAGTATTAAGATTGATTTTAGAGGAAAAAAATACGATAAACTATCGATAAGTTTTTAAGCAAGACTCCTTAAAAATAAATAACAAAAAATTAATTTGTATTAAAAATTTCAAACTCAAGACTTTTGCACTTACATGAAACCTGTCCGAAATTTGGTACAGTTACCCTAATTCGTGTTCTTTCCGTGCTTCTTTCCTTCTTCACTGTTGAAATTAAGTGAAGAGTGGAAGACGAACAAAGAACCTCAAGTTTAATGGGGTTTGCAAAAGACAAACAATAATTATATGAAAATTCTGATAAATTATTGATAAAACATGGGAGTATGTAGTGAAACCAGTGAAACATTTTCGTATTATTTTTTTTTTTAATTACACGGTCACACAAATTCACAATTGACTGGACTTGTAATTTATGCCATTTTCATTGATTCTTTTTTGTACACGTGAGACAATATATTGTATGGTGTGTGTTTGTTAAATTTTTATGACGAAGGGTGAGGCTAAGAACACTATATATAATATACCATTGAAGGCGACTTTACTCTGGTTTAGTTGAGAATATTTCATATGGGAAAGACATAGAAATGACTCATCGTGAAGCAGAATAGATTGTTTGGTAAATATCACTCCTCAGAGGGTGATCTTATTTAATGGAAAGTAAAATGAGTTGTTGTTCATTTTCCTATAATTTTTAGTAAATCAAGATTTGGGGATATTTTAATTTTTTTGTGGTATGAATTAAACTAAGTGGTAGAGCATTCGGTCTAAAATGCAAGTGTACCAGGTTTGAATCCACTTTAGGCCACAAGAAATTTTCTCATTAAGGTTATTCCAATTTTCCGTATGCATTCATTGATTTCCCCCAAACTAAATTACATAAGGCATAGAGAGAGGTGGGGCTATACTAAGCTAGGGCTACATTACAATTGTTATTTTTTCGCTAGATAAATAAAACAATTGTGTATCTGAATTAAATTATAGCTATGTTTAGCTTCCTTTAAAAATATGCAAAGATAGCGTTTTCAAAGTAACCCCAGCTCAATGTAGCCCCACGTTCCCCTAGGTCTGATAAACTAATCTAAAATAAACGGAATCAAGGCTAGCTAAAAAATACTTTGTTCAAACTGGTTTTGTGTTTTTTAATTTCATATTTTTTAAAAGTAGTACTGAAACGATTGCATCTTTAAACCGCTAAAAGTAATTTTAGGCCACGCCCACTTTTTGGGATGTGTTATCTTACACTATGATATGCTCTAAAAAATATTCCCTTTTCTTATAATTTCGAAGAGTGCGTGCTTTTGGTTTGATATAAGAATTGGACTTATTGTTCTAAGAGTCGTTCGACCGGATCGCTTCGCACGGTAGCGGGGGCAAGGACCGCTTTCATTGGTCCCCAACCTGCTGTAGGGATTTCCTTGTAAATGAGGAAATATATTAGGATAAGTGTGCCAAATTCCGGCCAGCTTGAAATTTCGGCCACATTTTTTGTTCCTCGAATTTCAGTGAATTTTTAGTTTTCGCGTACTCTAGAAATAATACAATGCAAAAAATAACGAAAAATGTCGATTAGACAAACAAGATGATCTGAAAACGACACTCGAAGAATTCCGGAAGAGCAAGGAACTATGAAAATGAAAGTGGCCGAAATAGGCCACCAATGTTATGTCAACATTTTCATTCATTTTAGAATATATTAAAAATGAATTTAGAGAAAATAAAGACGTTTGACTGTATACAAGGTTCCAAGGAACACTCCTTACAGAAAAGTAACAAATCAATTCAATTTGTATTAAAAATATTACATTTCAAACTTGAGACTTTGGCGCTTGCATGCAATTATGCCGAAATTTGGCACACTCACCCTATACAGCAGGATTTATTAAAACTTCATCAAACGGAATGGGCTGCGATGAAAGATTGTCATGTGTCTAAGCTGTAAGTATATTACCAATTTGGATCAGAAAAGAACAGTGTACATGATGGGAAGTCCGTCAGATTTCTAACCTTCTAACTGGTCACTGCCTAAACAAACATCTGAATAGGATGAGTAATGGGTGTCCAACGGTCACGTACTATGTGTGCGATTACCCCAGTTTATGTAAGATCAGACGTGTATTGCTGGGTAAAGCGGTGCTGTCTGATGAAGATCTATTGAAGCCGCCCTATCTAATAGAGTGCTGGCTTGAAGGATCTTGACCTTAATAGGGATTAATTTAATTGGGGTTGAATCATGAGCTCAAATGGAGGTCTGGTTGCAGCGGTTCCTCAAGGAACCGCCCAACTATAATTTAATCTAATCTAAGAGTCGTTCGAAGTTTTCTTAAAACTAAAACAAATAATACATTTGATTGAAAGTAATTTATTTAAGTAAAGCGATAAAAATTCAAAGAGATACCTCCTGTAGGATCTCACTAGTTTAGTGACACAGGTTCCTTGATTCGAAATTTTTATAAGTGTTCTTGGATTAATAAGGTATTTGGTAGCCTACTATCCTTACTATTCTTAAGGCTGAAATGAAACTTAGGAAGAAGAACACTAAATAAACATCTTCATCAAAGGATGGCGTTCATAGGCAATCCATCGGACTTCAGTATTTTTTTCAGTACGAAAATGAAGGGGGCGTGGCTTATATTGTTTTCTAGGATTGTTTATTTAGGATTTCAATATTGTTCTTTTATCGAGCATCAAATTTTTATTTTATCCTCAAGATAAAATAAAATAAATGCAAGGATTTATCAGAAATCCTTGCATGGGAATCACCCTGTATTAAAAGGAGAACAATATCATTGCGTGAATTCAATTTGAGGTGGAAATTTGATATCTCTACCGAGAAACAAGGTGGGAACATTTTTCCCTAGAAATCCGAAAAACGCACTGAAAAAAGATTTTTATTTTGTGGTAAAAATTTGGGGGAGACCAAAGTTTTCTAATTAAATAAAATAAAAGATCGGAAATAGAACATGGTTAAGTGATGAACATAGAAGAATCAACCTCAATTTTCAGAGTGCTATCATGCAATAAATTTGTCCAATTTTGAAAGAAATGAGGCAGCAAATGGTATTAATGAGAGAAGAAGGTAATAAAAAATCGTAAAAAATTGTGTCAATGTAAGCTTATGTGCCTAGGAAACAAAGAGCAGAGGTATATTCAGAAGATTTTAGGTGTGATGTATATTTTGCGAGGGAGATGTGGGTACATAAATAAAAAGAGTTGTAGAAAAATTATGCGACAGGAAGTGAAAAATTATCACAAAATCTACTTTGAGGCACCCCTACCTAACTTTTATGGTCTATTTTGTGATGATGTATTTGATGGATTCATCTCGGAAGCAGCATCACCCACAATGGTTAATATTAATATAAAAATCTAGTGTTAGTTTTTTTTTGGGAGATGATGCATCAGTGTGGAAATTATGTGTGTGGTGTTTATTCAACGGATTTCATCATGTAATCTCTGCATTTCTTTTCATTATGTTTTTTTTTCAATGGCGTGAAAACACGTGTCAAAAGATCATTTTTCACATTTCTACTCTGTCACACACTCCTCAATTTTTGAGTGCTTCCTCCGAAAAGTTGATGGGATTTTGTTTGGTTTAGGTTCTGTGAGCGATTTTCATTAGGTTTAACTGCAGATTGTCAAGGAGTGTGTGAGAGAGAGAGACTTTATCACTTTTCCATAAAATGCTAAGAAGTGCGCGTAAATGTTGCACAAAAGTCACCAGAAGCCAAAAATGTCATAATTGATTTGATGATCGTGAGACGCCCAGTGAAAGCTCACAGTACCAAGAAGGTGTTTCTTTTTTTTGCTTAAGAGACGGAGGAACTTGCCGGGATGCTGTTGGAAGCATTGTCGTGTGTGAATTGAGAAGAAATTTGTTAAGAAGCAGACGAGAGTGCACCTTGAGTTTCTTCGCCTCCACAGATGTTTTGAAAATTGTCAATATAAACGTCTTTGGGAGCAATTGAAATTATTGTTTGTCCAATTGATTAAACATGATTTAAAGCTATTGGTAGTTATAGAATAATGTGAAGGAGAAAATAATAAAAAAAGGTTTTATAGGGTTTACTAACTTCTTTTTGCCACTTTGAATAATCATAGAAATTTTATTTGACTGCAAAGTTTTACATAATACTTACAGTTCTATTTTCAGAAACCATATGTGTCGAAATATTTAAATGGTTTCTCAGCTAACTTTTCAGTATAGTTACTTAATCTTTTAAGTACGTGTGGGATACCGGTGTCCCAAAAAAGACAAACCTATTTTTCCGACACTTTGGAGGACCAAATATCTTTTTTAAGTATAAAAATGTTTTTGCTTTTGAGACACCGGTGTCCTAATCGGTCTTGAATGGCTAACCCTTTTATTACGAGTGAGACACTGGTGTACCAAAGGAAAAACCTTTTTTAAACTATTTTAGAAGACAAAACTGTCTATAGTTAAGAAAAAGTTTTTGTTTTTGTTTTCGGGACACCGTGGTCCCCGTGGTCCCACTCTTGCTCAATTATTTAAGAACGAGTGAGACACCGGTGTCTTATGTGTTTTTTCATTATAGAAAGATAATTTGTTTTCTGAATAGACGGAGTAAGCTTTTTTGGGACACTTGTATCCCAATTGTTCTTAAAGGGTTAAAGTGTTAAAGTAACATTTATACTTATTGTATAAAATATACCACTCTTCCGCCATTCGTAAGAATTAATACAATTGAATCAAATTAAATTGTAATCTAAAATAACTATCGTTATATCCGGTTAAAATGATTTAATTTGTCAGGTCTGGATTTAAAGACCTTTCAAATGAATTTAAAGTTGTCCCAATCGGTAAAGAAATACGCTCTCTAGAGTCTTTTAACCTTCTGACTTTGATAAATGGCCGAACGTAAAGTTTATAGATACAGGTAATGTTTACATGCGGATCAGTATCTGTATTAGTTCAGTTCCTGTCTAGATTTTCTAAATAAGCAATTTCAGAGATTTTTCATAATATATTAGACAAATGCTATAAACATTACAATACTAATATTAAGTAAAATTTTTTATAAAAATATAGGTTATTGAGAAATCACAGCAGTTAAGCCATGAGATTAAGCCCTAGGTCTGAAGCTCGTATAAGGAAAGTTCATTTGAATTTGATTGCATTTGGTTTGAAACACTCCTGCAAGACAATTCACGGACGAAACTAAACGCTTTCTTTTTTACTGTTACAATATGATAGGTCATTCAATACGTCCAAAGGATGAATAAGAAAAAATTATTTTTGATAAAATGCGATTTTAGTTATCAAGAATAGGCCGATAAAAGTCGATACACTGTTTTCAATGACTATTTTATATTATTATTACTTTTTATCCCGTTCGAAACGGGATCTTTCGAAAATAGTTCAAAATTGGCCATAATTTAGATTTTAGTTCGTTATTTTAATAAATTTTCTAATCTGTAAACCATGTAACCCAATTTCATGTAATTTTGGTTTGTGTTTGGGTTTTCGGATTTCATCGAAAGTGAGCAAACGCAGCAGCATGCGCTAAGGGATTTTTCGTAAAGGGTAGTGTTCTATCTAAAAACTCGATATTTTTCATTTTGAAAACGAACTTAAGTAAGTTACTTATAAGAACTGTTACATGACAGCGAATGGTCCAATTGCTGTCAAATTTTGAGACAGATCAAGGGAACACTTATTGGAACTTTAAGAAATCGTATCATGACCAATTTCCACCCTATTCTGTATCATTTCGGATATGAAATTTGAATATCTATCCTTATAGTAAATTTTACAATACTGAAAAATCTCATATAATTTGTATTTTATTAGATAAATTAAACAAATTTCAATATTTTGGCGAAATTATCAATAGGTGTTTCTTGCTAAACACGTATCCCTTTGATCGTATGTGTCATCCTTCGCACTTATTGAATAACCTGTTACTATTATATTTAAAAATCTTTAGTCTTACCGTTTAAATTCAAAGAACCTTACGGAAATGTATAAGACGAAAATTGAATTGAGTTTATTTTCATCCCATTCTTGATCTTTTCAACCATACGTCCTATTACGTTCACTGGTTTCAGTGCTGATTTTAATCTCTCGAACCAAACAATGAGTATGTTCCTTCTTCAATGGATATGTTTTACATCTTCATTAGGGCTAGACCAGTCAAAAACAGGGAGCAAGATTATAAGCTGATCAGCTGTTCGGCAATGTTTTATAACCTACATTCTTAGTTACTCATAATCATCTAATAATAATATTGACACAATGTTCTATGGAACTTAGGCTCCGCAAGGGGAACTAGGGATATCCATTATTGTTTTTTTCATAAAACGATGGGGTTGTATGTCCCATGACCCGTGGAATCAAGTGCAATGAAGCTCACTGGACGCAATTCGAACACCTTAACGCCAGAAAAATTCCTGGTAACCTAAAGGGAATTCGAACCCATTACACGTACATAATAGACTGAGTGTTCTACTACTTGATCCATTAAGTGCCTATTATTTGTAATAAGCAAGTGTTTTAAGTAGCTGGCGGTAGAAGATACCTATGATAACTTACCACTTTCCGGCCATGTCTAAGTTCAGCTAAACATTATTTCTACCAACGTCATTTCAATTAAGTGGAAATTAAGTCATTAATACGATATGGCCAAAAGATTTCCATATCTTTAATAATCAAGAAATTTATACTGTAAACTTTTTTATGTTGGTCAATTAATATCTCAAAGCTCATTCAAGACATCTATCTTAAATTAAGTATCCTCACAGAAAAAAAATGCTGCAAAATCTGAGACATTTGCAACGAGTTAATTTTGCCAATAAAAACAGAAATCATAAAGGGGCGGTAAGATATTTACTATAGCGAAAAGCGGTTATGCAACTCTACACTTTTCCCCATCATCTTAAAGTGCATGTGAATAAAATTTCTCTCTTTGAGCTCAATTCTTCATTTTATATATATATATATAAATTCATTTCACAATATCAAACATTGTGAGTGATTATCATCCTCAGGTGCACTCTCCAATAGGTTGAACAAGAAGTTATAAATTTTAACAGTTTCTCAAACTCAATTTCAAAACAATTAAATTGATCTCTTTGGGCGAAGAGAGTGAGATTGAGAAGATGCCTTTGGAGTGGATTTGTTATGAAAGAAAAAATGAGTAAAATGAATGTGTCAAATGAAAATGTGGCTTTAACAAAATATTTTATCTCACAATATTTAATTGTTTAATCTTCCTCTATGTATGAATGGTTGTGGTGCGAGAAAAAGTCATTAAGGGGCGTTAAATGTGGATTTAGTACCATGTTTCTGTAGGTACTCTTGAAAGGAGAATGGGTAAATATGTATGAGAGCTAATACAACCTCTTGTGAGAGATAGGACTGGGTTCATTTCGTATTTAAGAATTACCGAGACGAGACTCAAGCCAAATATAGGGTTAGTCCTGGAATAAAAGTTGTTACATTGCCCAATGGTTCAACTTTTCGTAACGAAAAGTTGGACCGTTTTGCCCATACTCCTTTAAAGAATTTGAGTGAAGAAGCATAAATTCTTCTCTAAAGATAACCTTTTAAGTGCTGAGCATCTTTCTGTAACCAACTACAAGCATTTCAATCTGATGATGTTATGCAATATATAAATTGGTTTTGGTTGCTGATGGAGGAGTGCACAAGAGTGTCCATAAGTAGTCAATGCAGCAATTGACCATAACACTGTATCAATGTGATTACATTGACTGCGAAAAGTTGTTCATTGCTAATGGAGGTGTCTGGAGCTGCAAATAGAACTAATTGAATTAAATGCAAGGTGATCAATGAAATTGCAATGCAATTTACACGTTAGTTACTTAAAGGTCTCCTCTCTTTCTTGGTCATTCATTGGGATGATTATGAAGATCAAAGAGCAAGGAACGAGATTCCATTGTATACTTTTTAGCTGTTAGGGGGAGACGCTATGAAGAAGGATGATTGAGAAAACTTACTGATCTGTCCGAATGATGACTATTGTGAGTTTCTTACGTTGGAATATATGCTAGGGGGAAGAAGTCAAATGAGTAGTATAATTGAATAATGAAATCTCGATGTTGATGACCTAATAAAAATTTAGGAAGAATGGACAAAAGGCTAATCATAAATACACACAGAAAAATCACTTTATTAAAAGCAATTTTCCTTTCAAAATTTTATAACAATAAAACTCTTAGCAGAAAATTGCATTTAAAATGCCATTAATATTCCTAATATGGTAAATATAGCCCAAATTATTACACATTAAATGGGAAGTATATTGGTATAAAATATACCAGCAAAAAAGATCATAAAATTCTGAGAGAAAAACGCTTGTAAAAGCAAATATTATTGGCACTTAAAAGATCACCATCAGTAATTTGCATAAAATATTTTATAAGTTGATATTTTGATCGATTACTCATAGAGTTATAGTGCAAGAGAAATAGTTTGAGAAAACCAATAAAGGGACCATTTTTAAGGGAATAAATATATCGCTTGTTCCATTACATGGTATTCTAAGTGCTTTATTAGATGTTGAAAAATTTGATGAAAATATTTGAACTTTTTGAGTGAATTTATTGAATTGAGTGATCTTTCGAAATATTGAATAATTTTAGCTCTGCCTCAGTAATTTTCTAAAATAATATGATGAATATTTCAAGAAATTCAATAAATTCAATAAATTTGAGATTTTTTTTATGTTTTTCTACATAAAATAGTGGATTGAAGAACTTATTTAAGTATTTAACGGCGCTGCGACCAATTGCTGGATTTGGCCTGACTTAAGATCCGTTGTAACTCAAGCCAGACGTACCTAACATTCTCCTAACATAAAATGATTAATAGTTGAACACAACGAAAGTCGGACATAACGAAGGTCGGACAAACCGAAAGTCGGACTATGAAAGACGATTTTAGCCCACAAATATAAACATGAACTTCTTCCTAAGTGGGTGGAAGTGAAGCACCTTTAAGAGTGGGGCACCTTTGAAATTGAGCTTTTTCGTGATATAATTTAGATGCACAAACAGACTGAGAAGCTAAATTACATTATGATATGGCTCAGTTCCACTTAAACATAGGAGAAAAATCCCAATTTTCAAGGTGCCCCACTTTCAAAGGTGCCCTACTTGCCCCTGTCTCTCATTTCAATTTTTTTTCCTATTCCGCACTCCTAATATACTGGCGTCCTGATGCATGCCGTCGGTCCATCGAAACATAGAATCTGCCCCTGAAGACTTTCCAGACTGGGTCAATTTAATCCTTTCAAACCAACTCACCAGAACCTATTAAGGTGTATTTGCTTAACGACGGTAACTACTCGGTACCGCTCTTACGCTTTATAGTTGTATAGGCTCTGGAATGATTCCTTCTGTCAAACATTACCAGGAGTCCGCAATTGTTTACTGATAAAAAATGTCTCAGAAAGACTGACAGGATCATAGTCCTATATAGTTAGACCTTTGTCTTTATGTTTAACGTTGTGGACCGAAAAACTTTTGAGTGACTGAAATAGGCCCAGTTAACCTTCAGTAGCCGTGTGCGGACTTTTATTGAAATTTTGTTGCCAACCATATCGTGGATCCAAGGTAGATGAAGTAGTTCAAAACTTCAAAGGTGTAGTCCTTCGTCGTAGCCCCTGTTTGATTAATGATATCTGCAGTTACTAGGTACGAAAAAAGGTATTCAAAAGTATGTAGGAACGCCTGTTCGGTAGGGAACACTTTTTGGCAATTTCGTCAAAATACTGAAATGTATTTCATGGATTTCATGTATCCAATAAAATACAAGTAATTTGATGTTTTTTCATCAATCTATCATTTCCTATAAGGTTAAGTGTTCATATTTCTTTGCCTATATGTCCCAAAATGGGATTCCAATAGGTCCTGACACGAGTTCTTAAACTGCCAAAAGGTGTTCCTTCGACCCTACTTTTATCTCTAACCGTTTGGTCACTCCAACATAAAATTTGGAATTTCGGTCAGAGTTTCGGTTAAAAGTCGGACACTTCCCTTTACATTTGATTATGTTGATGCTTTTTCCGTACACTCAATCAGAGTTTTCGAGCAGAGGCAATTTATTTTTATTACGTCTTATGACATGAAAAATGCCTTTTTCTAGAATATATACATTCAGTTGTTTGCAGCGAAAGATAATTGAACAAAACCATGTGAGTTCAGTCGGAGATCTCACCGCCCAAGACCTAACGGTATTGCATATTACGCTACTAAAATAAGGATATTATAAGTTTATAAACAGGGGCATGACATTTCCTATGTTTCCCATATGTTTCTAGCGAGCCGAAAAAACTTTTAAGTTCATTAGCTATTTTCTGTCATTGTAGAATGAATTAGCAAATAATACCAATACAAAATAAAAGCCAATTTATTATAGAATAGGCAACCGAAAACCCCAAATTGGCAACCTACGTAGTTTTGGAGATATCTCGTGAACTGTGTACGAAAACAGGAAAAAATTTACACTAAAACTGGTCGCATTTTTCAGAGCTAATGTCACCCCCCCTGGTTATAAGGATATTAATGCTGATATTGTGATTATTTTTTTTTTTTTAGTTAAAGAAGAAAAAACCGTTATTTTACAAAAGAATGACTTGCTTAGCTTTCTTAGTTGTATCCATTAGCCCGATCAGTCATAAATGACTGGCTTCTCTTATCCTTCGGTAAACATTTGCTCCGTTAACCCTAATATTACATGGGAAAAGGGATCAATTGTAGAAAATCGAAAAAAAAAAATTGATTAAAACATTATGTCCGACTGTTCAACTTCGTTGGTTGGACTATTGAATTGTTGTCCGACTTTTGAGTGGTCGATATACTACTATACTCTCTCTTTGAGTTCTATCAATAAATGAGAGTTAACGAGATGATTACTTTGAAAACAAAAAAAGATTTTTTTTTCAAGTTCAAAAGTTAAAAAGGCTCTAGCGGGCGCATTTATGAACCGAATTGGGTTATGTTTGCGCTCGTTGGAAAGGTCTTGGAATTTCCGATAAAACTGAACCAGTTCCAATCGCTTCTGAACCGGTTCATAACTGATAAATATTTTTTTATCCGAAATTCAATTACATTACTCCTAAGCTATATTGGGTAATATTTTGAGTGATTTATGAATCGCTTGAGGACCAGTAAACGGTAAATGATGCGAAAGTATTTTTGAGGTATATTATCTAAGTCAAATGGCCTCTACACACTAGGAACAATTTTTCTTTAAAAATTCCTTTTTAAAGAAAATTTGCCCTATCCTTGTAGGCAGAAAAGTCAGATTTTTTTTTAAATGGCAATTTTTTGACGAAAATTGCTTCCAGTGTATAGACACCATAAGGCACGAGTTCAAGCACTTCACAAATCCTGATACGCTTTGCCGCCCCCTCTTAGAGCAGATCTAGATTTAATTCACTCTCACTAAAATTCCAAAACAAAAATATGTTTAGAAAATAAAAGTTATTGTACGTTGGGCATAAACGGTTAACCTGGGCAACTTGTAAAATTTTAAGATCGAATTCTATGAAATGGAATGGTTGATGTATTTTATGAAATGGAAAACAAAAACATAAATATTTATGAGATGATTGATCTGCGTGGAGATCGTGTGAATATTTTGGCGGAACTATAAAAGGGAAGTGTCGAGGACTAAATAAAAGTGAGTGGGATTGAGTTGTCACTGGGTTTCAAATGATCCTAGAAAGAAAGAGTATTGCTGGGAGTGTGAATGTGGGTGTGGGCTGAAGAGGGAGGTGTGTGATACATCTGACCACCTGGGACAATTATATAGCTCCCATGCGGTCAATTCTTCTGTGACTGTCGAAGTGTGGAGAGATGCTTCCGACTGTACTGGACTGAGATCAGCATTATTGTGAAGTTGGAATTGGCGGTGTGCTTGAGAGTCTGGTCTGGTGGATTGGCAAAAGCGCGCCACAGTGTTGAGTCATGGTTCAGTGACTACATTATATTGTGGAAGTCCTCAGCTGGTGGCTCGTCTGCTGTGGATGTTTTTGTGCAAAATAGAAACATTTTTCGCCATTTTATTTACTACTGTTAAATAGCAAAAATTCTTTCATGTAAGTACATAAATACCATCGCGGCGATTTTGAGATTCTGCACTAAAAGAACATCCTCAGCAAAGTAAAATGGGCTTTGTCTCTTGGAGAAATTCTACGGTAGAGAGAGATACTAGATAGAATTAAGTCTACTACGGTGAAAAAAAAAAGATAAATGCATTTTGTGTTGTGAAGAGATTTTACCGGGAGATGTGAACTTCTTGGGTTTTGTTATGGTTGATGGGGAGAGAAAATTGTCAAATTCGCGGAAATAATTGCAAAGAATGTCTTAAGCACAAATTGTTCATTGTCTTCTTCGTCTTCGGGATAGATGGAGAGTGGTGGATTCATTAGGCATTCCGTGAGTTCTTGTTTATACAAGGGGCTGTCTTAAATCCACTGGAGATGCTATTTCATAACAAAAATCAGTGAATGATGGTATTCAAGTTGGAAGTACAAGAGGTAAAACTTGTGCAAAAAATTCCTCTTTAATTGGATTTTGCAATGATCACCTTCTTTCACTTCTTTGGCAAAAGAAGTCTCATTGAAAAGAAGTTTGCCATTTGATAGACCGGAACTGTGAGAGAGTCTTATTTTAAATGGGAGAAGGGGGAGGGACGAGGGCTTCCAATCAATATTATATGGGAAAAGTCTCTCTTTGACGCACAAATTGAAAGTGATTTGTGCGTCAAAGAGTAAATTTTATCTATAGTGGTCTGCAGCTGAAGTTGCGGTAGTCTGGCAATTTTTTTTTACCTTGCCTATTTTTTCTTCTGCCTTCCCATTGAATATTCCCAATAACTGGAGGAATATGTCTCGGTTTGCATGATCATGTAAGAAACGGCGGTACATGGGTGGTGTGGTGACCAAAGTGGGTGGATGCATAATAAATGACCAGTATCGTTTGAATTTTCACTCTTAGTGGACGTGTGTTACACTCAAATCGTGATACACTGGCAGTCTTTCGTGTATTTTATTGAGGAAATTGAATTAATATCAGGGGCTACCTTTCATTCCATCATCATCGCGCAATAATTCCCATATGGACTATTAATGGGAAAATACTTGGTATACGACATGGTGAATACCGCGTTTTCAGTTCGCAGCTGGTATCAGCTGAGAGGGAAATGCAAAAGATATCCCTGATGGTAACGATGACGACCCTACAATATTGGCGGGAAAAACACTGAATTGAATTTATTTTTTTTACACAACTTCTAGAACAATACTATGCGAGAGTTTTCTACTACATTTTATTGTTGCGTTGTGTGCAAATTCACATACTTTTCCTTGTTTATATTTTCTTGTTTATTTTTCTCAATAGCACAACAGGTTGTTTGGAAAGTTCTTATAACTATTTTCTATACCTTTGGATATTATGTATGTGAAGTGCAATGCTTTGAAATTTTATCGGTTGCATCTGGTGGTTTGATTTTCCTCAAAATATTTTTGAGAAGAACTTTTAATTGTAATTTTTAAGTAAAATAACTCATAAAATGTAGTGACAGCTGTCAAAATGACCCTATAAAAAATCTGCGCCATTCCATAGGAAAATCCCCAAGAAGTGCCATCACTTTCTCACCGAAAATTCTCCAACGGGTACTTAGGGAAAGTAGGGGTAGGCCAAATAACAACCCATCAAATCATTGCTCTACCTGCCGATTTTACTCGAAGGTTTTTTGAATTCTAACGGTATATTCTAGTACATTCAGAGAAAATCTGTAGATTTTCGGCAGAATTTCTGCGTAGAAGATCTGTAGATTTTCGGCAGAAATTCTGCCGAAAATCTGCAGATTCTCGGCAAAATTTCTCCCTAGAAAATCTGCACAGCCTCCATTACTTCACAAAAATATTGTTAATTTATGAAGAAACTGTAGAAGTTATAAAGAAAATGGTATGCTCTGCTTAACAAGCATTACCGAGTACACATTTTAGATAAGTAAAAAATGCGAGCAAAAATACTAATTTCTTAAAAATCGCCCATGGAATGGTACAAAAACACGAAATTTAGGTTGACAGTCTGCTTAAAGTTTTCACTTCACTATTCTCTACTTACAACACGGCGTCGCAGAATTCTTTATTTTATATAAACACTGTGATATCACCAAGAATAACTCTATTGAATTTTGCAAACTTCAATGAAAAATATTCCATCTTTTTAGACACAACTGTCTGGAAAGTCTGGAATGTAGATAAAAGTCCACAGAAAATCGGCAAAATATCTACAGAAATTCGTCAGAGTATGCACTAGGATTCGTCAGAAAATCTGCAAAAAATTCTGACGAATTTTGTCACAAGCCCAAATAAAATTCGTAGGAATATCTACAGATTTCTCGGCAGATTTTCGGCGGAGGTGTAGATATTTTCTGCAGAAATCTTAAAGATGTCTGAGGAAATTATTTGACGGGAAAGCTTAATTGGCATGTAACACAATAATTGAATTGAATTGAAAACGGTGATTTATATAAAGGAAATCCCGGGGAACTTTCCGGGAATGGTGAGGAGAACTGAGAGATTTTACCCAGGGATATACACGTGAACTCTTGTGAAAAAGTCAGGGGTCGGAAAAACTAGGGGACTGTTCTCAAAGAAATCTCTGGGAACCTTTCGGGTAGGATCGGAAAAATTGAGAATAATTTTTAGGAAAATCATTGGGAAAACCATTAAAAAAAACCCCACATATTTTCCATTCTTTTTTTTAATTTTTTTCTTTTGGGTCTCTTCATTTTTTTCTTTTTTTTACCTTTTCCTTTTTATTACTCAGTTGATGACTCTTATGTATTATGCCCCTCACACGGCTGCTTGAGTTTCTCTATTCATTTATGAAATACTCGATGTTCTATATGCACTTTGCAACGAAAAAACCATCTCGCCCGGAGTATAAGCTTAACTTTTACTGAATTTTCCCCAGGATTTCTCTTAAACTTTCCACGAAATTTTTATGTATCTCCGGAAGAAATTTTCCCCTTCCGGTGAGAATTTTCCTCTCGATTTCCTTGGAAAATCCTTGAGAATGGTCTGGAAAATTTGGACTTGAAGAAATCCACCAGGAATGGCCAGGGAATTTTCCCAATCAGTATCAGGAAATTTCCCATTTAATGCCCCAAGAATGTCGGTAGAAAATTTCCCATAAAATTGGCCCTTGAATTCATCGGGAATTCACTGGTAGCCAGCGAAATTTTCTGATGGAAATTTTTAGCGAAAATGTTCCAAAGGAATTCAATGGGATCTCTTTGAAAAATGTATACACTTTAGAGGGGTAATTTTTCCAAAGATTCCACTCTAGTTCTCGTTGTTGAAATCGTCGGAGGTTTTAAGGAGAAAAACCCTGACATAAATATCGAAATATCGGTGGGAAATTCTAGAGAACGATAAATGGAAATTGCACATAGAAATTTCTCTAGGAATTCCATTGGAATTCCCTAGAAATTTACCATGTTTTCCGAACGAAGAAAATTCCAATGGAAATCCATATGATCTTGGGAAATTTTCACTCTTTAGTTTGTAATTCTGGAGCAATTCCATTCAAAGTCCTATGATGAGTAATCTTGGAGACTTTTGGAGGAATATTCCTTTGGTACCTGGTGAAATTTCTATAGGGAATCCCTTGATGAAATTTCCTTAGGGTGAATTTTGTTATGAGGGTTGTATTGACAGTTGTCAAAATTATTCGCATATGCAGTTGTGAAATCGCTTTGACAACTGTGAAACTTCATAAAAATACTTAGCAACAATCTAAATGGGGTTCGTGCAATTGCTTTGTTGCGTAAACTTTTTTTTATAATGTAATAATATAATTATTTTATAATTTTTTTTGAATTGTTGTTATACCAAATTCAAAATAATTTGAAATTCCATTGGAACAACGGAATAATGAATCAGGCTTTATAAAGATTATAAGTATCTATAAACTTCAAAAACCTTAATCCAAATTGAAGCAAAGCTACACTACTTTATAAACAACTTTCCTTAATCGTCATCTAGAAATGATCTTATCAGTTTATCACTGATCTCATGAATTTTCCCACGACATCTTACGTTACTCTTTTTATAATTCTCTTCGACATAATTATAATCATAACTTTTTGTCCACGGACGAGCATTGTATAAAAATTTTCCAACAGCACTTAACATCCAAGAAATAAATATACAGATAGAGATTATGAGAAATTGTGCAGAAGAAGTGCACATCTAAAAATGTTTTACTATTTTTTTCTTCCTTCTTGCTTCATTTGGGGCTATGTACAAGATTGAAAAAGGGGGGAGAGACGAGGCGTTTACTAAGTAGCTAATAATTTGCAATATGATAAAATAATGCTGCGCATTGCATGCAAATTCGCCCGTGAACAGGTTTCGAAGAGATTGTGATGTATCTTCTCTGCCTTATACCACGACGTGGTCGTTTTCTGGGTCTCTCATCGGAGCTCTTCAAATAAAACGCATCTCCCAATTAAACTGTTCATCGAATTGCAATGTGGTATGAATTATGCAATGACGAAAATTATACATGAAAAATTTATGGTATACGATTGGTTGTTCACTGATAATATTGCCATGTGCTGCTGTTGGCTTTGTTCGTACAAGAAGGAAAAAATATCAAACACCAAAGTGGTAAATACACGATGCGGTTTAAAGAAAATTTTTCACAAGTGTTTTGTTCTCTGATGTTCACTCTTAAGGAATTTTCACTGAGGCGAGTGTGGAGGAAAAAAGTCATAAATTTTGAAATCATTTCTAATTTTGTACTTTATGCACTTCCTCTTTTAATCTTGCGGATGCTTTTTGATGGAAAAATAAGCACTTAAAATTTCTTGAACGAATCATTGATTACGGGAAATATTTTAAGATTTAGGTTTTATTTAGATTAGAAAAATGTATTAGACACTTTTTGTACGATGAAAGAATTTATGCTCTTTGACGGTTGTCAAATTTATATTTTTTAAGTTTGGAATATCTTGACAGCTGTCATGGCCCTTAAAGACGTCAAATACACTTTGACAACTTCAAAATTTAATCTATATATTTGGTGTTGGATGTAAAAATTGTAGTTTGTTTCATAAATTTACAAACATTTAACGGAAATTACTCGTACATCGTACACTTTGACTGCTGAAGTAATTAGAAATTAATTTGAATTATATTTTGACAGCACTAAGATTTTCTGTTCTATCATAAAAATTGTACTTAAACTTTTGGCACTGGCACACCTTTTCAATTGCGTGAATTTCAACCGAATAAAATTTTACCTCTTACTGTTTCAGAGTGAAGTAAGATATGTGTGTCTCTTTCCGTCAAATGAAAATTGAAATTGAAATTTCAGGACGCTGGCACATCTTTTCAATTGAATGAATTTCAACCGATTGAAATTTTTCCTCTTACTATTTCAGAGTGAAATCTGATATAGGTGTCTCTGTCAAATGAAATTTAAAATTGAAATTCAATTTCAATTTTCATTTGACAGAAAGATACAGATATGTATATCTTATTTCAGTTTGAAAGAGTAAAAGGGAAAATTTCAATCGGTTGAAATTCACTCAATTGGAAAGGTGTGCCAGCGCCATTAGAACAGAATTACCATACAAAAATAGACATTATCAAATATATATTTTATTTTGACAGGTGTGAAAATTACATTTCAGAAGATATCAGTTTTAAAATTTCACGTTCAATGAAAATATTTATTTTCTAATATAAAAAGTATTTAAAAACATTTGACATCTATCCATTATCATATTAAAAGTTATTTCGGTTTATTTCTTAATTTCAAAAACAGTTATTTTGTTTGAAATCAAAACGATTATTTCATATTTAAAAATTTTACACTTTCGCAAATGTCAATTTGGTTTTTAATAAATGTTAGAACTGCACTTAGCCTATTTGCAGAATTATGTTTTGACAAATCTAGGAATTGCACTTGACAGCTGTCAAAATTTTATTAAATTGTATCGTTTTAAGTCGGTTTTAACAATGCGTAAACGGATGTAATATTTTTAATAATTGTCTGATTTTATTTCGACATCTGTCACAATGGTATTTTGACAATTGTCACGGTTGTATGTAACACACAAAGATGCAAAAATCGTATTTGACATTTGTTAAAACGTTTTATGTCTATTGAAACAATACTTAAATGAATGTAAAATTTGCTAAAATGCCTACCACAATTTTACCTTGACATCTATCGCTATAATGTTTTGACAATTGTCAAAGTTGTAAAAGGCGCTGATGTAAAAATTGTATTTGATAGTTGTTCAATTGTTTTAAATTTGTTGAAGCGATATTTAAGTGGATGTAAATTTGATATATCTACCAAAATTTATTCACTATGACATCTGTCAGAATTATATTTTGACAATTGTCACGGTTTTATGTGACAGGTGTGGCAGGCACAGGTGTACAAATTGTATTTGAAAGTTGTTCAATCGTGTTTTAAATCTGTAGAAGCGATGTATAAAGTGGATGTAATTCGAAATAAAATTTACGAGAATTTATTTACTATGACATCTGTCATAAATATATTTTGACATTTGTCACGGTTTTATGTGACAGGCACAGGTATAAAAATTGTATGTGACAGCTGTTCAATCGTTTTAAATCTGTAGAAGCGATGTTTAAGTGGATGTAAATTTGATATAATATCTACCAGAATTTATTCTCTATGACAACTGTCACAATATTAGTTTGACAATTGTCACGCTTTTTATGTGACAGGTACAGGTGTACAAATTGTAGAAGTATTTGTTATCTGTTGAATCGTTTTAAGTTTATCGAAACAATGCTTAAATGCAAGTCAAGTTAATATAATAATTTGAAAGATTTTCACTTTGACATCTGTCAGAATTTTTTTTTGACATTTGTCACGGTTTTTCTGTGACAGGCACGGGTATAAAAATTATATTTGACACCCATTACATCGTTTAAACCTGTTGATTGAAACAACGCTTAAATAATGGAAGTCAAATTTGCTATAATACTTACAAGATTTTTATTCTGAGATCTGTCATTTTGACAATTATCAAGGTTGATACAGGTGTCAGAACATCTTTGACAGTTGTAAAATATTTTACTACCGCATCGATTAAACGATGATGACTCACAATTCCTTTTTGCTTTCTTTTATTTATGTTCTAACTTTCTTTTTTTAATTTTCTTTGCAGAGATTGTCATAAAATCTCAACAGAAGGAGATGGTAGCCCCTTGCTAACCATCTACAATGGATGTTTTTGGGTTATAGAGAACCGAATTGCAAATCGGTGTCTCTCTCACCTCAAAAATCGCACAAAAGTATAGACTGAGAAAGAATTTTTTTTTTAAATTTTGTAAAAGACGTGGAGGAGAGTCAGAAGCAATTGGAAAAGGTAATTACAAAGTGTTGCTAGAGCAATTTTCTTTCTTGCCCTAACCATAAATCTCACATTGATGAATTTCCACATCAAAATATTTAGTTATAGATTTCCGACAAGACGAAATTCATAGCTCTTTGGAAAAGAATATTGCTCAAGGCGTCTATGGAATTTTTGCACATTATACATTACAATACACACAAATTATTCTTGAGAGAAGAGTAGCAATCAAGATTTAGAAATAATTCACAGTACCAACAATTCAGTGTGACTACTAATTGACACACTTTAGGTGAGTTTTTTTTTGTGTTTTTGTTGGATAGGATTTTGTGTGTTTGGGGTATTAAATATTTAGGTTTGCAGAATCTTTCTGTTGATTGTGTTTCAGAAAGGAAAGGAAGAAAGCAATAAAAATTGTTAGTATCCAACTGGCAATTAGAGTCGACGAGATTATAGAAACGGAAGGAATAGGACAAGAAGTGGAAGGAAGAAGAATCAGCGTGAAATCAGCGAGTTTCTCAGTTGATATCTTTCCTCAGTGATTCATAAACGTTGCTAACTTGGGAGACAATAAAAGAATAAGGGAAGTTGTCGACAAGTTTAGCGAAGAAATTGCAAAAATAGCCAGTTGAGGGACGAGATTTGCTGAAGTTGAAGAGTTGAAGAAGCCAGGGCAAAAAAAGGGAGTGCTGAGAAACGCAAGAAGAATGCAATGGAGAGAAGACAGAAATAGCCAAAATACGTGGCATTAGGAAGGTTGGAGAGGAATAATAAGACGAGGAGGAGAGTGGAAGAAAGAAATCAAAGTGATTTCATCCATTTCCCTTGCAAAGCAAGAATAGCAAGGAAGAAAAAAAAAAGAAGTGCAAAGACACCAAAGGGTCAGGGGGAGGAATTTTCTGCAAGAAAGGCTGAAAGATTCAACACTTTGTTATGCCAGTCATGAAGCCACCATCGGTGGAAACAAGTCAAACACAACAATCTACATGTGCCATAAAGCCTTCCTTGTCCATGACGTCACTTCCGCCGCCCAATGGGCAGCATGAGAGTGGCGAATTGGCGAGACTCCGGATCGATAGACCCTATCACAGTCTCAAGGTTAGTTAAAACTTCTAAACTATTATTTTTTTCCTTTCAGCAGAATATCCAATTTGTTTTCTAATTAGCATCATTTACGACAGTTTTATTTGATTTCAACCATTTTTTATTGCCACACTCTGTCACATTCAGAGTATAATGAGAACCAATACATCCACAAAAACAAGATCAGATTAGAATTTATACTTTGTAGACGCTGCTTATTTTGAAATTTATATTTAATCGGAAAATTTGTCAACCATTTGGCAAATTTATGGCAAGTATGGGAATGCCTGAACATTTAAATTTATTGACCTTAAACTTGTTTTATAATTTCCGGAGGTCTTCCGGAATTCAAAGTTAATATTGCCATTTGTGGTGGTTTTATTATTAAATCGTGAGTAATTAAATTTATTTTACAAGTGAATAAATTTTAAAAGGAAAAAAAATGGGAATATTAATGCCACAGTAAATAATAAAGCATCTGTTTATTGGAAATTCATCGAAACTTTAATTTTATTTCTAGACAATTAGATTTGCCAATTTAATTGGTTTTATACATCTTTCTTGCCCAAAAAAAGTCGTACGTCTGGGAAGAAATTGGAAGTTATCGATTGTTTTTGGTAATAGTAAATATTTCACGTTTGAACAAGGGGAAGGTGGGGCTTCTTTGAGCTGTGGGGCTACATTGTTATACGATTTTTTTCGCCTATTTCTAAATGAAGCTGGTCCTTGCAATTATTTTATTTAGATCCACAATTCTTTAGTTATCTTGATGACATCACGTTAAAACCCAATTTCCCCTATTCCTCAACTTCTCTTTTTCTTCAAAGGGCTCCGGTGGATACTTAATTACTGAAAATTCTTCTGCAATTAACGTTTTTAATTTGAATTTGTTTTAAACTTTTAATGTACAATGTAAGGGAATAATGGCTCTGTTTGGTAATAACTTTCGAAAGAGACAAAGTCATTCCAAAAGCCAAGCCAAACCTATTCGAAAATCGATTGGAAGTCTAAAGTTCACATATTCGCCACTTTAGCGCTGGCTGTTCTACCATTTCGAATTTTCGGTATTCTTCACACTTCAATCATCCACAATATCAAGTATGTAAACATTTACAGCGAAAAGTGAATTTTCATATAGTTTTGTGGAATTTCAGGACGGCAGAACGTTTGAATTTCAATTGTTTAAATTTTTGTACAGTACAGGTCGGTTTTAAGTTTTCGAATTTCTTAACAATTTTTTTTGTTAAGTTTTCTCTGATATAACTTCGATATAATAACGTAGGGAACAGTTCTTTTCGTTCTACTACAACTGTGGATTTAATTCCAAAAATAAAAAAAAAATAAAATTAAAAAAAATTATTACCCATTTTACTGCTCGAACTCCACAGAGAGCAATTTTTTTCAACAAATCTTAGCGTTTTAGATGATTTGTGAGAAATGATATCACGCTGTTCCTTCGTCTGCACTGGTAAAAATAAAAGGATCAAATTGATCTAAATGTGATCCTTTTGCAAAAGATGGATCAAATTATCATGTTCTGTTATGATAAATGTGCATTCAACGTTTGAAATTTGATCCATCCTTTGCAAAAGGATCAAATTTGAATCAATTTGATCCTTTTATTTTTACTAGTGTGGCCATTACTACGCCTAAAGGTCAAGCAGTTAGAGATACGGGCTTGGGGTCTTCGTGGGACCCTCGCATAAGTCAACCATTAACATGTTGCTCATTTTCCCCAACCACTCCTATCCTTCTTCTCCAAAACCTTTTAGCGTTTATCCAAGCGGACATTTCGTCTATATACGAAAATACCGTTTAATTCTTTCTAATAACGATTTTTCAAGGTCAAAAGGGTCAAAAGTTAAAAAAAAGGATGGTAAAGCGTTAGAGACTAAGTGAATTACTCTAACTCACGAGAATGACTTCGTTGAAATTGAAATTGAAAGAAAGAGACTATTCTATATATTTTTGATCTTTGATTTTAAGTAATTAAACTTATTTCTGACGTATTTGAAGGGGATAGGGGGTAAATGTAAGGAAAATGAGTGAAAACTAAGAGATTAGTTTCGAGATAAAGTAATTTTGGGAGGGTCGTCGAAGACCGGAAGTTGATATCTCTTACCGTTTGTTTTTTATATGGGTTAGAAGGGTCAAAACACCAAAAAAAACCGTATTACGGATATTTTACCGATTCATTACCGATTGTGACTCCAAATGGAGTCATGTTTGCGCTCGTGGGAAAGGTCTTAAAATTTCTGATAAAACAAAACGGGTTCCAATCGGTTATGAAGGTTATGAACCAATAAGTAATTTTTGCCTGAAAATCAATTCTGAATTGAATGATTCAATCGGTCCAATAAATCGCTTAGAACTAGTAAACGGTAAATGATGCGATTGTTTTTCTGGTATACTATTTAAGTTACGAGTTCCAGCATTTCAAAAAGTATGAGACGCTTGTCATCCATTTGGTTTATTCTTAAAACAAAAATATTTCTTTTAAGGATTTTTAAGGTTTTACGAAAAAAAGAGCTTTTTTATAGGCATTTCTAGAAAACTCAAAATATTACTTAATTTTATTTTATTCAATTTATTTTTCAATAGGTAAGGGAGACTGGGGCAAAAAGTCACAAAACAGATATTTTATTTTTTTACAAGCTGCTCGAGCGCTTCAAAAATTTCTAATTAGCGCAGTTTTATAGGAAATTTAGCGCTCTATAACTTTGTCAGATTCATTTTCCTCTATTTTGTAATGAAATACGCTTCATTAAGGGCTTCCGTAAATTTGAAAAAAAACCTAGAGGACATATTTTCATAGAAAATTTATTCATCTACACCTTTGTAAAACATCGTTTTCTCTGCGAGAAAAGTGAGAAAATGAGAAAAGCGCTTTTCAAGCTATTTTAGAAAAAAAAACATATAAAAGACTGCAAATCGTTTGACCAATGCAAGCAACAAGCGGGGAAACATGATAATGACGTTTCTTCTCGCCGTGAGACATCAGAAATTGCTTCGGTCTTTGTTACTTTTTGCTCCATAACTTTTGTTACTTTTTACCCCAAGTGGCCATTTTTAATAAAAGGATTTCTGGAGAAAAGAACTTTTGTGAAATTCTAAAATAGATAGCGGATTCGTATTCAAAAAATCCAAATTATTTGGAAAATATTCACAAGTGCATCAATTTTGGAAAATAAGTAAGTAATAATTGTTATCTTCTGCAAGGAAAATATTTCAAAAATAGGCCTAAAAATTTCGATATTTTTTTTATTTTCTAAATTCCTTGTTTGAATTCTAAGAAACTTACGATATTGAAGAAGATCTATGGAGGCTATCTATAGAAAGAAAATCGAGCCGCTATCTCTTTTACCTTGGACGATATTGAATTTTGAATTTTTCGATTTGTGACTTTTTGCTCCAGTCTCCCCTAAGGATAACTTTTAATAATTTATTTATTTATTATGCGTTGATATTCTAGAAAAGTCATTTTTCTGCATTAATCGAATCATTTTCCCAGAGAATGAACAGTAGGCAGTTAGTACAATTACTTAAACAAAAGTGACGAGATGTAAATCTTTTCATCTTTCCTATTAGAATTTTTAATTCCTCAGGCAAAGTTTAATATTCTTAAGCAATATTGCAATTATTTACTCAAGTCATTGTTTTTTTTTTCTTTATTGACATTTCCCTATTTGTTCAATAGTGTAATTGCGATGCTTTTAGCTCAATGTACAAGAAAGGCAAAGCTGCAAAAAAAAGAGAAGCTAACAATATTTGCAAAAAAGGTACTAATCACTTCTATTTGAATATTTTTTTCTCTAGGGTATCTCTTAATTTAAGAGATTGGTTGAGTGGTTTTGAAAATAAGGGGAATTGTGTACTAAAAAGTTATCCAAGACAATTTGATGTAGCTTAGCCGAGACATGAAGTTTTAGTAGAGTTGTGGAATGAAGAGAAGGTTTTGTTGGGCAATCTTAGCCAAGATGCTTAGTTTTTGTACTAAAACGTGACTGTGGGGGGTTTTTGTTGTAGAAAAAACGTGACTCAGAACGTGAGATTTGGCGAAGATCATGGGAGAGTGGACACAGTCACAGTTCTTGCAGTTTACACAGCAATGCCACAAATGCTGGTTCTGGTACCGGCAAAGACGACTTCTGGGCGGCTCTGCAGACCAACTACAATTATATCATGGACACGAATCTCATCGACAGCTGCCGCGAGGCTCGTGGCGAGTGCGATGGGAATGCGACGGTGGAGGAGCAACAGGTGGCCGAGTGTTGTGAAAAGGTAAAAGAGCAATTTTATATAATTTTCATAGGGATTTTTTTTATTGATTTATTTTTTTTTGACTAGTCAATATTCCAGACGGCAAAGTCTCAAGGATCCGTTGTGGATCCACGAAGACTCCGCCGATGGCTCCGTGAGATGGAGAATCGTATTGAGAAGTCACCATCATTGTCAGAGGCAATGAAGATGAAACCTGGTGAACTTCAGCACAGATTGACTGAACACTCGGTAAGTTTATTTTATTAATTTGATTTTTTTTGTATTATTGCGACTCTTTTTAATTTTAAATCTTGTCCATTTGAGAGGGATATTTTATGGGCAAGATATCCACTTTTCTAAAAATATGTCCCGCATGACAGTCAAATAAGTGAAAATATGTGGTTCAATTTGAAATTTATATTGCACACCAATTTGAAGCGGATCTCGCGAAAAAGATATTGATATTTTATTTCGATATTTTATTGCTCAAAAGATATAGAGAGACACTTCCGAAAGTGGTCTTGAAGTGACCTTTCAAGAAGTTTTATGTGTGTACTGAAATGAAGACAAATTGTCTTGTCTGCACTTGATCTTCTTTCTAGGCAATACATATATTTTTTTTAGTTGTTGTACTTAAACTAATTCCATTGAAGACTAGAGAATACCGCCACATTTCACTTCACAGTATGGGGTAATTGGAAAAATAGATCAATTGCACGATGGATTTCTTTTCTGCACAAAGTGTTAGTTGACCTCTAAAAAAAAAAAAAAAAAAAATAAGACTGAAGTACAAAAAAAAAGTGACAAGAAAAATTCCAATATGCTAATTTAAATGTGGCCATTGACGTGAAATAAAAGTCAATTTGTAAATTTGTTGTTAAGCGCTTTTTCTCCAATTAGTGAAGGGAAGAAAGTTCCATGAGCACCTTAGTGAGAAATTCTCAGTGTAACAATAATAATAATAATAATTTTTGCTTAGAAAGATAACACTTAAAATTATTCCTATTACCAGTTTTTCAACACTTCTCTCCCTCTCTCTCTCTCTCCCTAGCCCTTTCTTGTTGGAGTTTTCTGTGCTAATTGCACGATTTCATGAGATGCTATAATTAAAATTTCATACTAGAGCTCCCAATCGAGATTCACTCCACCCACGCATTCATTTGTCAATCCTTTTTTTGTTGTTGTCTTGTTCTTTTTCTTATTCTGCACTTTTCTAAAATTCCAAGTGGAACGAATTTTAATGGTATTTTGCTGACCATCTGTTCATCTCATAATTTTCCTTCCTGTTTCTTGCACCGTCATGGTTTTCCGGTTGAAGCTGCAAGAATTTCTACGGATTGGTTAGGCTCTGATGCTTATTTCTAAAGTAAGAATTAATCCAATTATTTGTCTGGAATATTTTGGAATTGACTAATGGCCTCTACACACTTTCTCTACAAATTTCTTTAAAAAATGCCTTTTTAGAAAATTTCCTCTATCCTTGTAGGCAGAAACGTCAGAATTTTTAAAAAAAGGCATTTTTTAAAGAAATTTCTACTAATGTGTAGACACCATAAAAGAGTAACTTCAATTTGAACTGTATGGGAAGGCATTCAAGCTTCGCACGTACTCTGGCTTCCAACATTTCATCTAATTCCCAGATTTTTTTTTTAATGAATCTGATCTTAAGTCACACATTTGCTGAAAAAAAAATAGGTCAGATTCATTAGAATATGGAAAATATTTGAAATGTTCGAAGCCTGAGTTCGCACGATCTCTGAAAGCCTTCCCTTAATTAGAATTTGAAATTTTCCTCCCTGATTTAAATTCGAGCAAAAGAAAAATACTACAAAGAAGTTATCTTGAATAAAGGTCTTGTCCTTCATCGCAGCCTTCTTCTTTTCTCTTTTCCCATCTGAAACAGTCTGGAAGAACTCAAAATTCCAATTGAAGTTCTATTCGAACTAACTCCAGTCTGTACCCAGTTTAGATTTTGATTTAAAATCCAAGAATACATACTTGCTTTATTTAGGGGAAAGTGTCCATGCTTGATACCATTGGAAGCTTCGTAATGACTAAATTTTCTAAGTTTCACAATATATATGTGAATCATCGCAACCATATTTTAAAAACTATGGGAAAGTGGCCAGTTTTTAAAATATATTGCGGAGTCACGTTTATTGGGAAACATAGGAAGAATTTAGTCATTACGAAGCTTCCAATGATATTAAGCATGGGTACTTTCCCCTAATCTTCGAAGTTTAATGAATTCGAAGATCAGTTTCGAAATCGAAAGAAAATATTTTTACTTCTCGTTTCGTCCGCATGATGGCGAACATACTTAACTGTTCGAATTTCGAAATTTCGCAAGTGTCCAAGATGTCTAAAGCGTGTCCATGATAAAATTGTGCATAATATTTTAAAAATAAAAACTTATATAATACTTTAATATAAGAAAAATATATTTTTTTCAAATTTAACTTCAGTGTAGATTACATGGATGTACTGTTTTTTTTTTATTCAAATATTAGATTGGTAAAATTTCACATCTTCTTGCCTTCTCTCATCGAGGTTTTCACAAGATTGTAGACATGCCTTATTTTTTTGCTTTGTTGTGAGGAAAATTTCATTGTAATTCCCCTCATTATCACTCAATAACCCTTTGACCCAGGGGTCCATCAAGCCTAATGAAAAGTGAAGATATTTTTCACTTTTCCTTGTAAAAATTTTGCAGATATTGCACCGCTATTTAAACAAATTTGCTCGTAGTTCTTGTATTATTTCGGCGAGCATAATGAAATATGTATTTTTAGATAGCTTTTAGTGCACGATTTCGAAATATATCAGACTGATAAGTCAAATCTCCTTAGGAAAAAACTTGCCAATAATCTTCAGTGCATCTATACAAAAACGTATGAAAAAATGAAATGTCGAGCGGCCCCTGCTTTAACCATTTCTTAGGTGTTCCCATCTTGTACAAAAATTTAGTTTTAAAACTCGAAACTCACTTTGAATTCTTCGAAAATCAACGATGATTTGTGCAAATAGACTTCCATTTATTCTTAAGACAGTATTAAGTAGGGTAGAGTAAGCCCTTTTCGCCACCTTAAGGTTTTGTACCCTTGTAATTCTTACATTTTTTGTCGAAATAAAAAGAAATTTTCTGTACAAGTGCTTTGAAGCATTGTCTCTCTAATGAACCAGGAGACTTTCCGGGAATTTTTGGGCATCTAGTTGAAAAAATACATTTCCTGCAACAGTGCATGTTTCAGTACTTTTCGCCACTTTGTAAACACTTTTCCGCCACTGTGTAAGCACTTTTTCGCCACGTGTTTTTAATTGATTTTTAAGAAACAGCAGCTTTCGAAAACCTCAAAAAGAACACGGCACAGTACTTTTTTTATTTAACACCTATATTAGACAATTATTAGAGTATTTCGAATGATTTTTTGCACATTTTTTGTTTGCGACAAAAATCAATTGACAATTACGTCTGTTTCAACTAAATTCCGCGAGGTGCGCCACTTGTAAAATGCTTGGAAAAATGAGTGGCGAAAAGTACTTACACAACCGAAAAAAGTAAGCCCTATTTCACCACATCCGTATTTCTTTATTTTTTTTGGAAAACATTATTAAATAATTATATTAGAGCGAAGCTTAGTTAATAACAAAGTGACTTTCAGTGAAAAAATATCAAATACTGTACTGCAAAAACATAAAATATTGCAAGACAATTTGTCTGAGCGTTGACAAGTTTATTAAGAACTCCATATTTTTTGGTGACTGTTCACCTTGTCGACAATTTCTTCAATTAACTTGCAAATAATCTAGTCGGTGGAGCACCAGTTATGGTTTTCTGATCCGTTGGACTAGAGGTTACGAAGTAATAGTCATTTCGTAGTTCCATGAGCTCATAATTCCCTGAAAAAGTGATTTTATTTGTAGGTGGCGAAAAAGTGCTTACTGGCGAAAAAGTACTGACTCTACCCTATTTAAGACAGTATTTGAGAATCGGGGGAATCTAACTTTAGCTGTGAATGAGGCTATATACACCGCCACATTAGTTTAATATCGAATTGTCCCAAAATCGGACTTTGGGAAAATTCAATCTCAATCCAATGCGACGCTATATATGGTCTGAATGAGAAGATTACCTCTTTACTCTTTCGAACAAAGTCATTCCAAAGCCAAGCCAAACCTATTGGAAACTGAGTCTAAAGCACTAGCACACCGCTTTGGCGTTGGCTGTTCTTCCATTTCGAATTTTCGATATTCTTGATTGTTTCGATCAACGTCAATAACGTCAACAAAAGTGAATTTTTGTGTTGTGGAATTTCAGGATGGTATAGAACATTTGAATTTCAATTTCCTTTAAATAAATGTTCTTTTCATGAATTAATACTTTTTTGTACAATTCGTTGGTCTAAATGTCCGAACTTCTAAGAGGTTTTTGTCTAAGTTCTCCCTGATATACCTTCAAATCGGTAGAGTATAATCTCAACCGGAAAAACCTCTCAAATCGAGAAGGTTGTTACAGAACGTAGGGATTGTGGTCTTCTTTTCCACCTTGTTCCTGACCTATCTTTAAAAAAAACTCTGGAATTCTCAAAATTACAAATAAAGTCCGATTAAATTAACTCATTGTACCCATTTTAGATTCTAATGTTAAATCCATAAGATATCCACTGATTTCGCTAACAGCCGGAGTTTGATTTTCCAAAAGTATCTGGACTTTTAGAGATGAATTTTGCGTAAAATTTCATTGTTGTTCGAAGAATTCAAAATGAATGTACACATTTGCAAACTGATTGGTTTTATCAAATGTTGAAATATTGAATGAGAATAGACTAAATATCTTCAAATAAAAGCAGAATATTGATTAAAGTTGGGACTAGAGAACAGTGTGCTTAGTTTTTAAAGTTAGCCAAGACATACACCAGAAAGGACTTTTTAAATGGGTTAGATGACGGTTTTTTTTTTAAATTTATTCTGTGAATTTATTGAAACTGCACGTCAGTAAGCCTATTTGATTTAAAGAAAAATGCATATTTGAACTTTTTCATATGAATTTTAATTTTGTTGGTAGGTGTCTTGGCTCATAAATCCCGTAATTTTTATATATTTTTTTATTTTAAAATCAAAGACAGAGTTAACAGTTAACAGCAACCTTTATAAGATTAAAATTGAACATTGCAGAAAACCTTCGTAAAATTACTTAAAACTATTTTTTATGGTTTGTGTCTTGGCTTTACGTGAAAATTTTACATTATTTTCTTACTCATCTTTTTTCTGATTCATATCATATTTTTTTAGCGTAATTTTTATGAATATGTGATGGAAAAGCTCTGATGGACAATATGTTTTTAAGAAAATATTAAATTAAATCCAAGACACATACCAAACTGCGGTTAACAATCAGAACAATTCCAATTAGTTTTTCTAAGTGTTTTTTTTTACTCGTTGTTCTTTGCAACCTTTATTGCTAATAAAAATCTTGGTGACAAGGAAGAAAATAATATAAAGTCATCTTAGGCTAAATGAATGGTTTTATGGTGTGAGTCTCAGATAAACGCGAAAATTTATTTAAAAAGAAAACATACTCTTAAACTGCGGAGTTTAATCAATGCCATTAAAAATTTGTAAGACATTATGCTTTAGTTCTGTTTGAGGTCTAAAAACCTATGTTTTCTGTGTTATCGCATAGAAGCTTTGACAATCTGTATATTTCGTGTCTGTTTATTAAATGGGAAAAAATATTCTGCCACAGAGAGACTGCACTCATTAATCAACAATATCCACGTATATTCTCGCACTTTGATGCAGAAGGAATAGAATGCACAAAAGAAAGAATTTTGCTGTCTGCAGAAGAATGATCAACCCACACGGGGAGACGAGTTGCCACCCAAATGGGTGATTTATTGAGCTTTTGTGATATTCTCAACACGATCTATTATCTTTTGTAAGGATCGTCCGGGAGAGATAGATTGTGATTTCCGTTTCTTTTACCCAATATCTTGGAAAGAATGAGAGCAAATTATTTAATTTATTTCTTCATAATTACACATATATCTTCAATCTCTTCAATTCATCGTACTATAGTGTGATATAAACGATCGTCATAGGATCATTAGACAAACATCCTGCAAAAAAAAGTATATCAAGATCGTAAAATGTAGAGAAAATTAAAAAAGAACACCGGTTAATTATGTGTATCTATACATGTCTTTTTGCAAATTAAAATATCTCTGCATACAGAAGGAGACGAGACGATCAGTTGGTAAAACGATCGTGCTACCGATCGAGATTTTATGATGATTGTCAATAAATTTGCAAATCAGACTTCTGCGGTGGCAAAGTGGAAAATGTGTTGAATTTTATGATCACACAAAACACTTTGATTAATTGATTGGAACATTTTCCCATAGATATCATCATTATATGGTATATTCTCATTCAAAACTATTAACAATTTGTAAATAAATTAATGATTCTGGGTATGGATGGAATTTTAAATATTGGTTGTCGTGATCATCTGTCACAGTATATCTTACTTAAGAGAGAGAGCATTTTCGTATTGTATATGAGATTTTAAACAATCTCATCTGCTGTAATCTTTTTAAGACACATTGTCCTCTGATCGATCTGAAATCTTCCCAAAGCGTGTGTTGTAACTGCTTGATTATGAATGTACCAGACTAAAACCTCTTCGTCTGAAGTTTTGATCTCAATAACCCAAAACTTCAAAGAATATAAACTGTATTGCCATCGAGTAACAGCAGTTAAAAACCGAATATTTCCGGTTGTATTTGACCGAATTTGATGATTAATTATTCATATGAAAGGTTTCAAAAAATGCCAGAACTTTATAAAACGATTAAAGTTATTAGGATCAACTCAAGAGCTCTAAAGTCATAAAAACTGATATCTGTAACACATAACCTCAAATATCTCGTCACTTACACAGGTTGCAGACCTAAAGTTCATCTCTGTGGCTTAAATGTTGTAAATTTTAATAAGAAATTTTTTTTGTTAAAATTTGACTAAGGATATTAAAGGTAATTAACCCAATGGTTTCTCAAAAATTAAGGCACTTGTTTGTTATTTTAGAAATGTTAAATTTTCAGGAACTGAACAAAACCGCTCTTCGGAAGGTAAAGTATTGTTACCGGACAAACAGATTTTGTTAAAATTTTGTCAAAAGGATCTTGTTTACCAATTTGACAAAACTATTTCTCTCATTTTACTGAGAAATTTTTTTTGAGAAAATTTTAACAAGTTCTAGTTCTAGATTTTGCAAAACTTTTCCATATTCCGTATGGAAAAATATCCATTTGACAGAACTTTTTAACTGGCAAAACTCTTTCAGAGTAGTCTATAGAAATCGTTTTAGGGCCTAAATAGACTCAGGGTTATCATTAAGAGGGTTTACGTCTCATATTTTATCAGTAAAGGAAATGTTTAGAAAAAAATATGTCGTGAAATTGTTCGTAAATGTTTGTGAATTCCCACTGGGGATTTACAAAGTACTTGTAAATCGTATGATCCACTAAATGGTTCGTATATTTTTGTATTTTTTCACAAACATTATTCGTATCATGATAAGTTGACGACCTTTTATGTTTTTTTACAAACATTTGTTTGTAAATTTTGGTTTGTGTAACAAAACTTTACAAACCAATGACAAAATTTTACGAACATTTTTCTGTGTGTTAAAAACATTTACGAACAAATGTTTGTTAAATAAGAAAGAATGCTCGTAAAGTAATCACGTTACGAACAATGTGTGTGAAAAAAGTACAAACTACGAACTTTGTAGTTGGTTATACGATTTACAAACATTTCGTAAGTCTCCAGTACTCTGAAAAAATGTTTTGTCAAATTAACAAGACAAGTTTGTAAAAAGGATGTTCTTCCATACAGAATATGGAAAAGTTTTGTCAAATCGGCGGCCAACTGGATCTTGTTAAAAGTTTGTCAAAAGGGTGTTTTTTCATATAAAATGGAAGAAAATTTTTTGTCAAATTGGTAAATAACATCCTTTTGACAAAATTTCAACAAAATCCATTTATTCGTTTAACAAAACATTGTTTTCAGAGTAGGAATACACAAACATTTACGAACAATTTTGCGAAATATTTTCTTCCGTTTTAGCCCAATATTCTCTATAGGATCAGCCTGAGTCTACACTGGTAAAAATAAAGGATCAAATTTATCCAAATTTGATCCTTTTGTAAAGGATGGATCAAATTAACATGTTCTATTATGATAAATGTACATTCAACGTTTGAAATTTAATCCATCCTTTTCAAAAGGATCAAATTTGTATTAATTTTATCCTTTTATTTTTAACAGTGCCTTTGGGACTTTACATAAGTGTTAAGATTCAATTAAATCCATTAAATCGATAGAAATTTAAAGGCTTAACTACAAATCGAATTTAAAGACACACAGTAAAAATTTTTTGGCTGCTTTACCATGATTTTCATTGTAAATTTTACATTGAACATGTAATCGTGTGTACTAATACACATTTGTGTAATTTGTAAACATTTTGTCTGAAAAATGTGTAATTTGTACACCTTTTATTTGAAAACTGTGTAATTTTACATGAAATATGTAAGAAAATATACAAAACTGTGTAATCATTCCCAGTTGATTACACGGTTTACTATTACATAAAATTTAAATTACACATTTTCAGATTACACGTTTTGTTGAAATACATAATTTGTGTAACTTTACAAGAATAATCGTGGTAAAAAAGCAAACCAACGTTTATCCTTGTAAATTTTTTTTTACTGTGCATTTATAATTGGTTCATATTAAGAATCTGACTTATATAAGGTGTTCTAGGCTTATCACTGGTTTTAGATGTATTTTTCGGGGGTAGAAGAGGCGATAAAGAGATGCACTGATGAGCATTTTGCACGAGAATCACGCGATTGTATGGCAGGTTTAGTATAGTCAAGAAAACATGTTCCAAACCAAGTTGTGTCTCCAACAGTGCCAATTAAATGATAATTACACTTCGTGATTCAATCGATCAGCTAATTGAGTCTCTTGCCAATTGAGTCAAGATCACAAGATGATGTTGCATTGCGGAAGAATCATTTTGAACTTTATGCTCAAAATGTGCTTACGCATTTGATGCGATGATCGTTTGGAATTTATGTCAAATTTTTCTCTTATGTATACTTTGTGCACATTGTAATTGTGCAAATGGTAAAAGATAGTAAAGGAGATATATTTAATGATAAATCTAGGGGTTTTTCACACGCAATATCTCACCAATAAGAATTTCTCTCAACATCCATCAAGCCAAAACGTCCGATCGGTGTGCATTTTGATTTATATACAACATAATCGACTCTTTGGGTTGCACACATGTGATGTTCTTTTCTGTGTCGCTCGTGCTTCTCTATATAATGTATGTTAGGCCAGAACGCGGTTTTTTTTTGCAAAATGGGGAGAAATAAGTTGAGGAAGAGGAGCTACCTTGAAAGGCGGAAAATGGGTGTTATGGATGGTGCAAAAGGTTTTATATGTATATATGTGTCGATCTTGTAGTTGAGAAAAGAAGAGAGGATGCAATGTGTACATGGAGGTGCGCGCAAATCTAACGGTGGCTGGGTCAAAATGGAATGGTTTGTGTTCTTTGATGCTGATGGACTTGAGAAGTTACAACGTCGATGGGTGAGCAAAGTAATAAATTTCATTAATCAACGTTTGATGGAGTTTTCGATCAACTTTTGTGTATATATACAGATATAATAATAATAAGAAATAAACCAGGCAAATACAGTCACAGTTGGTGGGAACAGAGTTGATTTTTCCAATGATGATAAACTTATCTCTCAGTTGGGGCTATCGATCAGTTTGCACCTGAAACGTTAATTGGGTTCATTAGAAAGTTAGCATTTACGTATATGGGTGGAGATTAAATTTGGCATACGATTAGAGAGATTTGCAGGTTATTCATTTTTTAAATTGTGTACAGAAATAAATAAAAATGGTATTGAAACCAAGTCACATTGCTCTTGAAACCAATTTACACTGCTAGTCTTGAGTTTAGAAATATTTTCTTTATGTAAAAAAACGTGGTGTAATTTGGTAATTCGGAATCACGCCTAATTCGGAATCACTGTTTTATGTGGCGAAAAGAAAAAAAGCAACGAAGAAGTACTTTCGAGTGTAAGGGTTTGTACTTCTTCGTGGTCTTATTTTTCTCTTTTGTCCGTCTGAAGCAGTTAGAAAGTCTCAAAATTTCGAATTAGATATAATTCTGAAGACCCCTTTTTGCGCTAGAACAATAGAGTGTACAGTTGGTTCGCTTTCCTTCCTTGGAATTATTGGTGAAAATCTGGGACATTTCCGTGAATCTTATGATTTATCCAACGAAATTTCGTTCAAACGTCTTTTAGTACATCTGTCGGTAACTATTCGATTACGTTACTAATTCACTAAGTACCACCGTATAAAATTAGTTATAAACTCGTTCTTTGTATCGTTTATTTTACAAAACGACAAATGCTTCAAAAGCGTAGCATTTTCCAGAAACGGTAATTGATCTTCTTTATATTGCGTCCACCGCCGTCTTAGCGTTGGTGGCCCATCTGCAAAGGCAAACGGTGGAAATTTTCCTTCATAGTCGTATAAGCCGTTGCAGAAAATGTACTTTTTTATGTTCTATGTGGAGCAAGAAATTTTTGCAAAGCTTTTACGACCAATTATTAAATTTTCTGAGAAGGCTTTTTCCCCATGTTCCTTAATGAATTTGACCCATGGCCCTTTTAAGAAAATGTGAGATATCGGACTGGCTATTAAATTAAAAATATATATTTCTATGGGGCAAATTAATTGAGAACCATAGAAAACCTAATCGAATGGCATGAAACTTCCGTCATCAGAAGCCTTAAATCCTTCGTCTAAGTACAGTTTCTACCATTCGTCAATTTCAGACAATTATGAACTCATAAAATTACAAATTGAATATAATTTCATGTATTTTGTTGTGATATTCATTGTGAATTTTATATAGTGACTTGAATAATTGCTACGTTTCACAAGTATATTTTTTTATGAGGTGAATAATTATGATAAATTTATGTATTAAGAAATTTGTTAACGTTAAGAAAAGTAATTTACAATATTTTATTCTTTTTATTGTAATTTTTGTCTAGGTTGAAAAAGGGTGGAGAGAAACTAAATGAAACATTTTGTGATAATTATCAATTTATGGCGAAAGGGGTGGATCACCTAAGACCGGAAATTGATACTTACCGATTCACTTATAACTCGAGAACAAGCTTACGGATAATTAAAAAAAAAAGAATTATTCAAGAAATATACATAAATCAATTCTTACCGGTAGTTAACGGATACATTGGGAGTGAGACAGATAACCACCAGTAAAGAAATTGCATTCGGGTTTGGCAATACTCAATAAAAGTCGCTATGGAAAATGATGTCCAAGATGTAATTTTTTTTACTAACTGCGACACAAACCGATTCAATTATACCACTCACAACTTCGCAATTTTATCTCACAATTTTTTTTGGGAATCCTTAGATTTTCCTCTAGAGGAAAATTGAAATATAGTGACGATTTGCTCAGCTTCGTACGGTTTGCTCAGCTACGTACAAAAGTTTTCCACTTCTGTACGCCTAATTTTCACCGGAAATATTACACAGAACACAAAAATTTTTAGATCACTGTTTAGATGGAACGTTCATCTGCTTCTTTCAACCATTTGGAAGATGTATCATGCGTTTTAACATCACTTTTATGCAATTTTACTAAGAGATGTTTGTGTGACACTAGGAAAACCATTTTTTTCACTGCATTCATGACAGTCAGATGTCGTTCTTTCATAATGACATTTATTGTAATGGATGGATGGGTCAAATATTCCAGAGCGGTGTGCAAAGTGTGTCCCAAAACAATGAGGAATTCTCAAAGTCTTTGGTCTATTATTTTGACGGATGTTTTTGCAAAGCTGCAATGTTTAATTTTTCTGAACTGTAAAGGTGGTAATCTTTGTAAATATTAAGCATGGTCAATCCTCATTTGCATTTTTTTATTTTTGTTTTTTGGAACCCAGGAAAAGGCCTAGGCTCCCTCCCAAGTTTGTGAAGAAATGTGAGGTACTGGACTAACTATTAAAATATCTACACTAAGAAAAATCCTTAAAAGTTAAAACAACTGTATGGCAGGGTTGAATTAACTCTACGAACATCGATGTAATTGTTACTCTCTTTCGTTGTAAATTTTAGTAAATAGAGTTGAAACAACTCTTCGTGCGACTTGAATTAATTCATCGGATATCGATGTAATTATTACTCTTTTCCCATGTAAAATTTTATCTCGACTGAAGTATATGCTTAAGTGTTTTCGTTTTAAGAATATACTTCAGTCAAGAAGATTTTCGTGTGACAAAGTTCATAAGGAACATCAACTTTCCCTTGTCTCCATTTGCATTATTTTTTTTTTCCAATAGAAGCATTTTGCACTTGTGTATTTTTCTTGTATTTAAGAGGTATTCAAATTATATCTAAATAATTTTCACTAAACAGTAACATTCTAGAGGAGTCAAGGAGCAAATTTATGTAATTCTCTTCAGAAAAAATATGAACTTTATATGTTCAAACTTCGGTCAAAGTTAAAGCGTCTGGAAATGGTTTTGAATTAGGACATTTACCCTACTCGATTATTTTTCTGAGTGTAGCAAATGGATGAAATTCATTTAGTAATTTAAAAAAAAAATCAACTTTTACTCAACAACAACATTATAAAACTGCAAAACCTTCCCCTACCTTTTGTAATAGGGCATTTTTCTCCGATTTTTAAATAGAACTAGATTTTACTATGATATAATTTAGCTGCATAAACCAATTGTGAAGCTAAATTATATTATAATAAGCGTTGATTCCTTTTAAAAATAGGAGAAAAGGCCTGATTTCAAAAGTATCAACATTCAAAAGTGCCCTGCTACCCCCTAATGACAATGGGAAATCGTTAATGTCACACTGATTTGCCTTCTGTCCAGTCATGAGTAAACATAGAGGCTAAACTGTTCGAGATAGCAACTTGAAGTATTTCGTGACCCTTCCTATAAGTTCCAAGTTTATTCTAAATTTTCAAAATGGATTTTTTTTTTCTGAAAATGCACATTTCAAATGCAATTCCACTGAATAATACTTGAAGTTGATCGTATGAAAGGAAAATATCAAAAATTTCTAATCAACTAATAACCCCAATTGATCAAGTAATAAAAGTTAGATGAAGGAAAAAAACAAGGTAAAATAAAGATAAAGCAAATGTGACTAATTAGTGTTTTCAATTGGCAATAAAACGTTAAATAAAGTTTAATCTATTGTGTGCAATGATTGCAACTTTGATGAAGAGATGCAAAAAGGACGGTAAAAGCGAGATGATTGTAGAAAAAGATGTGGAAGAAGAGAAGTGATTGCAATTGAGATTATAAGGAGGAGATTATATAGAAATAGGGAGGAGAAGAATAAGAAGAAAATTGATAAGATAAAAAAAGTATGTTATGCTGATGATCATTTGCTAATTTAATAAAATGCATTCATTTTTCATCACTTGCACATGGGATTTTCAATTGGTATTGCAATTGTCTCTGTGCAATTTTCTCAATAGATGCTTCTTGTTTTTTTTTTTTGAAGACTTGTAGCCAATCCATTGCGCTGTTTTTTTTGCTGATTTGTTTTCCTATGGGCATAAACGACGTGCGGCATACATTGGAGATAATTAAACTTAATAGATGCGCTAAATCACGAGTAAAAATGAATTATCGCCTAATGAATTTTCATTTTGAAGTCTCCTTTGGATGGATAAGAAAATACAATCGTGGCAAATGAATGATGCTTCTTCTATTGAGAATGAAAAGAAAGAAGCATTTAAAGAGAGTATTGATATCCGATCTCACAGCGTGACGTCTATCACGGTTTTCTCTATATTTATATATATAAAATATGTATTTATATAGGTGATTGTGTGTCTCTTTGAGATGATTCCACTTTAGAGTGAAAGAAGTTTTTCTAATGTACTTTTGAGATATACAGAGAAAATTATAGAGTGATCATCTAATGTTTGACTTGTGGTCAGAGATGATCACTTTGACGGAAAAAGAATTGTGCAAGAGACTTTAATGGGCGGAAAAAGAGGGATATGGTTGAGGAGAGTGACAGAGTCGTTTGACAAATTTACTAAACAGTCAGTTGGTAAAGATTTATTTAAATTAAATTGCTATTAATTATATATTTTATTATTGGATGCGATCACAGAATTTGTCGTCCAGACGACCATCATGGTATTTTATTTATTGGATGTTAAGTGGAATGGTGAAAGAGAGGAAGGAAAGAATTGAGCATAATGTTCCAACTGGGCTGTGATTACAAACATTATCTCATCAGAGCATTACGGCAATTGTTAACAGCAGAAGCATACATAAGAATTTTTGTGCTACCGCAAAGTTGTTAGATTTGCTACATCTCTTTCTTTTTTCACTGGCTCAATTGACCACTTTAACGATCATTCACCTTGAACCTGTGACGCTTAATTCACCAGCTACGTCTTTTTTTTTATGCCCTTCAGCAATGCAAATTGCCAGAAAGATCAGAAAAATTCCCCATTAAATTGAATGGTAAATTTTGTTGGTCTGAAGAAGAATAATAAAAAAAAGAGCTTAGATTGTGTGTAAAAGAATCCAATTGGAACTTTTTTCTTAGGTGAATTTTCTATGCGGCTTAGCTTCCACAAAGTGTCTATTGTGATTTGAACAAATAGAGTAAATTCTTTTTTATCACATTGAATTTTGTAATTTTGAGTTATTGTTGCTGAGAGATAATTTGAATTTTATGCATTTTACGGAAGGTAGTTTTTTTTTTGCTTAATCTCTCTCTCAAGCTTCTATCGAAATATTGTTGCTCGTGATTGAGATAACTTGAATTTCTTACCATCAATTATCTCAGTTTTAGTGCTCGAACTCTAAAGGAAGAGCACTATGCAGATTATGAACCATAAATTTTTACAAAATCTACATATCTCCGCCCTTTACCTCAAAAGAATCATATTTTATCAGAATTAAGATAATTTTAAGTTTTCGTATACACATTTTGAGATATTTGAAAGTTTAAGAATGATTTTAAAGGTTCTTAATTGATTTTCAAGGGTTATTTTGATACATGTGAGGTTAACACAATTTTAGTTATATAAGTCTGCACATTTTTTAATAATTTACGCAATCAATTAGGAATATTATAAGTGGTTTTCATAGATTTTTCAGGTGCGTTAAATTTAGCAGTCAGAAGTTTTGTGGTACAAAGAAGAGATAGTAACTTATAGGAATAGAAATATCGGAGTTTCTGATAGGTCACCAGAGTTTTCTGTAGTCTAGCGTTGTCCTTCTAGAAGACAACTCTCCTCTTATGGGCCAACTCTAGCCACTTCTGAAGGCTAGCGTCCTTCAAACGCTCTAGTTCGATGTAGGGGGAAGGTTTTGTAGCTTCGGTTGACTAAAATTTCGTTCCACTTAAGTTTTTCTATGTTGCTTTATGAATTTGACCCATTGCAATATTTAGGGTGAAAGTAAGTCATATTGATAATTTAAGAACTCGTGTCAAGACCTATTACCAGCCTATCTTGTACCATTTGTTATACAAAATTTTTATATCCTTTTAGGATAAGGTAGGTTAATGAAAAAACGTCATATTATTTGTATACATTAAATAAAATTCAATATTTTGACGAATCCGCCAACAAGTGTTCCCTGCCGGACAGGCATTCCTTTGACACTATTTTAATAGCTGGTCCTCCTAGTTCTATAGCTCACATGTTCAGAAAAGGTTCACGGGTCAAATTCTTTGACTTACTTAAGTAGCCATTAACATAAACTGGGCCTTTTAGGGACAAGGCTACGTGGATAATAACTTGTATTTCCACACGATCCAACGACAACGTCACAGTATCTCCGGTTCGGGGATGAACCCTCCTTCACGTCCCTTACTGGTTTCGTTTGCGGAATTTTCTGAACATTCTTTGCAACGACATACGGTAGGTTTGACTAACTCAACTTAGTCTTCTCGCTCGTTTATATACATTCGAGGTTTCAAAACCTTTTTCTATCACTGAAAAATTCTATGTTTAGTTTCAAACACACTACAAAAAGTTACTGACCATTACTCACAACTAGATTTGCCTAGTTCGCGATCGCTAACTAGGGAAAAATAACTAGGCTAACTAGGAGAAACTAGGGCAGTAACATGGGGTAAAATGAATATTGACTTATGTCTACACTACTTGTACTTATTACGCCTCTTTATTCAGTGGAGAAGGACCCCTATAGGATCTATGAATTAAAATAGGTCTCGTCGTCTGAAGTCTAATTTCTGATTTAAAAAATCTCAATATTTACAGTTACCCCATGTTTACTACTGCTCCAGTTTCCTCTTAGTAATTTTTCATTGTCAGTAACAATTTTTTTTTTAATTTTATTACACCGTCATCTGCATACGAGTGACCTCACAATCATACAATGTTCTCCACTTTCTTAACCCTTTTAAGGACGATTAGAACACCGGTGTTCCATAAAGAAAATAATTTTTGCTGACTACCTAAAGTTATTGTTTTCTTATGTCTGTACATAATTGTAAAGTAGAAGGTTGAAGGATTCTAGAATATTTTTTGCAAGTCTAGCTATTTGCTATGTAGTAAATATTTAAGCTCAAAAATGGCGAATTTTTAAATTCTCAAATTCATAATCGATTTTATTTATTTTTTATATTTCCAATTTTTTTTTTAAAGCAAAACCCTTTTGGCAATAAAAACTTCAATACTCAAAAATATTATTCATTTGCAATTGTGCAATTTCTCTAAAACCGAGGATGTCACGGCGCTTGTCCGTTTTAGTGTTTACCTTTTGCCGGCTTAGAGGCTACATAGAAAGAAATAACGACTTTTGGTCTTCGGTGACCCCCCTATCTCTTCCGTAAAAGGACAATGGACAGTTTGGATATATCAAACCTTACTTATTTGACATCAGAAATTATCTTTAAAATTCTACCTTGTTTTTTCTTTTAATCCTACAAGTATTAAGTTTTCAAATGTTTACTTTACAAAAGTCCTAAAGATCGCATTGCTACTTTGACATAAATTGAACACTAAACAGCCGCCACAGAAGATATTAAACTCAAACATCCACTTGAGATTATCTATATACTGCGCTCATAGTTAATGGTAAGTCGAATACGAAGCAATTCTCAAGACATTTTAAAAATCCATTGATTTCTTAAGATTCTCAAAGAGAAAATTTCCTAACCATTCTGAGAATGTTGAGGAGATCTTCAAACAACGTTCGACGGAATCATTAGAACTCTTTAACGTCTTTGAGGGCACATGAAACGATTTCACACCTTTTCTGCACTCCACCATCTATGAAATTGACGACAAAACACGTCTATTGCTCTACTAAAGGCCAATACATTCAAGGTACAAACAAAGAGAGACACTTCATGAGATAATAATACCTTTTTCCTTGGAAGTAACGACATACCGCTCAATTATTCGCTAAAGTATCCCATAAAACAATCAAATCGTCTTGACCGATAAATGTGCCATCGTGGATGTTTCAGAGAGAAAGATCTCTCAAGACGAAAACTAGGTTGATATCGCATTTTCCGGCCAACACCTTTTACGTTATTGCTCCTCAACATCATCTTCCCTTTGGGCAAAATTCGTCAAGGTCTTGCATATTAACACACCTTGTTTTTTTTCACTTCTTCCCATCATCAGACTCCAAAATAACCCATCCTAAAGTCATCAGGCAACTTCCGCATTACAAGTTCAAAACAATAAATTTTGTCTGATGCCAAAACAAAACCATATGTTCTGTAATTTGATTACAAAACTCCAATTGAACAATCTCCGGTTTCGTGTTTAGTAGACTTGGTATAAGAAGAAGTTAACATGCGTGTTTGACTCCAAGACACCAAAAATGGCTCTCAAGTGTGACTTGGATATGCATTTGACCATATTTGGTGCCCGCACATAAAACTCCATGTCTTGTGGCAATTCTATTTGTTTTGTATAAAACTTTCCCAAATTGATAAAAAGGAAAATTGCTCTATCACCACACGATGATCAATTGCGCCCGTTTCTCACTCTGACATTTTCACCGCAATCTTTCACATTTTCTATATAAATATATATATATATAAGACAAATACTCTATAATCACCGACAAACATAGCACAAACCATTGATGGCAATTTGTGGCTGTCTCTTTCAATGTAATTACACTCATTTTATCCCTCCCTCATCATCCTTTTGTCACTCAATCTCTTTTCAAGTGACAATTACAAATTTACATCGTCTTTTTTTTTTACTTTATCCCATCAAAATAAATCGATTTCCTTGTCAATCAATGACTCTTCTTATAATGTTACATTGCATAGGATGACTTCTCTCCATTTCTTTTTTTCTCCATATATATTCCACAGAATATATATCAACTTTTGCACGAATTCAAGAAAATCACGGTCTAAATTGCTGTTCTAGATTTTCTCTTGTCATTTCCCATTTCAATCTATGTTAAAATGTTGGCTTTTACAATGAGGCCTTTGTATACCTCGAAGCAATAATAAAAATGCAAAACTCTTTTACACTTGATTCAATGAAGATGGTCCTAAAAATACTCTTTTTTTTGTTTCAGCTTCATTTAGAGACTGTAACTCTCATTACAAATTTTTCCTAAGAAAAGGGGTAATGAAGTGAAAGAGACTTTGGAGAATACTCGATCTCAGAGGATATCCATGACTTCAAGAATATCGCGAAATATAACGAATTTTTAGTAAATGACTTAAGGACATGAAGAAATTTAAATTAATTCTTAATGCATGATCAGTGTTACTCGATATTCTAGTTATCACCAATTTAACGACAAAAATACAAACATCAAGACTGTCAAGAAAATACAATTAACGATCAAGACAGATTTTTGTTGAACAATCTTCGTGAAAATTGGTCGACGTTATCGTAAGACAGCCTAAAAAACTGATCAAAATGCTGATCGAAAGACGTTCAATATATCCTAAATATTTAAGATATCCAGAGCGTTTCTTAAAAAAGTAATGGCTTAAATACACTCAGGCTGATGTTCGAGAATATAAGGCCTGTAAAATTTACAAGTAAAGACTTATTCTAAGCTGTCATACAGCGGATCATCGATTTAGAGGTTCTTTACATAAATTTCCTTTTTCTAATCCTCTACTGTCAAATTTAACAAGCAATATATTCTAGAGGATCAGACTGAATACATTTCAGTCCTCACAAAGTGGCAGTACGAAATTACGAAACCGGACAAAACGAAGGAACAAAATACCAAATACTAGTACTTCGTTCCTATGTACGAAGCTTAACCCTTTAACGACAAGGCACTTTTTACGAACTGAAAATCAACAATAAAAATTAAACTGAGAAACATAATCAATTATAAGTCTTACATATAACCTTGGATAGTCCAACAGAGTCTGATTCGGTGAATTTTGTGCTTCTATGAACGATAGGGACAAAAATAGCCCAAAAATTTAAGTAATTTTTCTGACAATACCATTTAACAGCCATGACATTATTACATAGATCAGTTTAATATACTTTCTTGATCTAAACTAAAATTTCTTTTGATAAAGAAAAATGATTACCGTAGATGAGGGTAACTTCACCCCTGCTTTTTGTAAGCTTTTCTTTAATTTTAGCACTTAAAGATGGTCTTTACTTATCGGACATAATAGATCACATTGATGAAGATCATTCTTAAGTGCTAAAATTAAAGAAAAGCTTTCGAAAATCAGGTGTTCAAAGTCATTCGTATCTACGGTAATGAATAAATGTGAAATCGCTTAAAATATTCTAGTCTTATTGCTATCTCTGATTGGTTAGAACTTATAAGCATTCAAAGCACCAGCTTTGCCAATTAGAACACGCGATGTGGCTAAAATATATTATGTGATTAAATATTATGCATTTGGTAATATAATAATTTAATTATGTAGATTATATGTTTTAGGGAAAAAATTACTGAGATGGAAACTAAAAAATATTTTTCCTTGATTTGAGCAAAATTATGCTTGACATAAACATTTTTTAAATAATAAGAAATTTTCCAAGTCATAAACTAAGTAATAAAAATTTTTATTTGACTCAGAAATATTTTTTTTATTTCATTATTTAAGTCAAAATGAAATGTTCTTGACTTAAGATGATTTTTTTTCTTGTATGTATGCAGCTTAATTTTAAATTCTTTTTTTGCTGAGTGTACAATCATTGAATTTTCAGACGGATTAATCCAATATCGATCTCTCCTCGAGTTGGGATCATTTAAAACCATTTAAAACTGTACTTTATTGAGATATTTTTCTCATTCCCTTCAAATGGATCAAAATAGATGATGATGAATTGAAGAAATTAGTATTTTTTTTTGTTTAGGAGGTATGTTGGTGCGATTAAACAAATTACACCAATAAATTGTAATTCAATTGACTGAATTGCTGGTAAATTTCTCGAATATTCCAATGAAAGTCTCACTTCTTTTTTTATTAGTTCTCAATATAAATAAATTGTAAGAGAGGTAAACATGGGAAAGGGTATGTTTTGCTCAAAAACATGAGATTTCGCGAAGGAGATTGATATAATTGAATGAAATCCTGAGATTAATTTCACTTTCAAAATGTTACTACTATACTTGGTGTACTTTTCCAAGCATGGATATTCATGTGCTTTTTACAGATGTTTGGAAAAAGGAAAGGCTCTTTATAAAGTGACGGTTTTTTTTTTGTACTGTGTCCATCTCTCGCAAATGAGGAATTGTTCTTCAGAAAGGTAGCGCAGTTGTTCTTTGTGTATCCAAATGAAGTGTATCTTGTAAGACAGTATACGGTGAGATTAATTACATAAATGGAAGGTAAATAATATGTAAACGAGCCATTAATTATGCACAGCGCGGCTTTTCTATTAATATAATGTTGTACCTACAAATGTTCATTCGGTTTTTTTTGTCTTTTTCAATTACATGTCTCTTTTTCCAGTAATTTTCTGTCTTTCTCTATTTCGGTACATTTAATGATGAATGACTATGCGAGATTTCTGTTGTTAAGTTTTTGGGGAATTTATTCATTGACAGTGTGTAATGATTTCCGCTTTATTCAGGGAACACTATGAGATTTTCCGCAAAGGCCTAGGCTGCAGTTGGTAAAATGATATCGTCAGGATTTCTTCAGTTGGGAGACTTTTTAAGAAAGGTTTTTTTTTAATTATCACATAAATATTGTATGTTTTAATTTATTCGTATGGACCTTTGCAACTCTGGTTCTTTATTTCTGAGCCGTCCCAACCTTGAGAGTCTCCGTATTTTAACTTTTAACGTTTTATTAGTTTTGAATGATTTAAGTGCGCACATTTCTTAAGAGCAATACTGCCAATGATGACGAAACTCAGCCGTTTATTAGCACAAAAGCTTGGATGGGAATCCTCCTCTACATTTGGAACGTTCCAAGGAGAGTGGTGTGTGCTCATCTTTGAGCTTTGTGTCATGAATTGTCTGTCAAAGGCGAGAAAGCGAAGTGCCAGTGTCTGAGGCTAATAATTGCAGTGCTATTTTAATTGCAAAATCCTAATGAATTGGATGATACAATGAGAGAATGCAAGAGAAGGGATAAATGGATGAGAAAGCATGAAATTATATTTTTCTCAATAAGATGGATTAACCTCTTTTTGCCAATATAGTCCATTTTCGGACAAATAATTTTAAAAACTTAAAAAAATCAGTGTCTTTTCAGTAACATGACGCTGTGGAAGAACAAAAATTACTCTTTTTAGAATCATTTTTTATTTACAAAAGTCATTCCGGAAGATTGACAGATGTTTTGACGTGTTGACAGATGTTTTGACAGCCACTTGATGATCCATCTTTACTTTATGTATTGCATTGAATAGGTGAACTTTTAAGGTTAAGTTCTACATAACAGAATAGATCATTTCTTACGACTGAATCTCTTAAGTCTTCTCAGAAGATTTTGACAGATATGTTGACATCTTGACAGCAAATTGATGCGCCATCTTCACGTAGTACTGTACTACTTTTTATGAACATCATAATGACTTCAATAAGTAAATTTTAAGGTTATGCGTATCACAAAGCTATTCAAGTTGACCTATTTTGCCAAATAATAAATTGAGGCAAAAAATTCAAATCAGTTCATCTATTCAAATACGGAAAAAAAATTGTATTATCTAGCTTCTAATTAAAGTCTATTAACGGTTTTTAAAGGTCAAAGGTTTAAACTGTTCTAGAGAGAGTGTATTTCTCATCCGGATAGTCAAATATTTGAGCTGGTTGGAAAGCTTTTGGAATTTCTGCTAACATTAAATCGGTTCCAATCGGTTCGGAACTGGTTTATAACCGATAAATAATTTTTATTCGAAATTCAATTATAGTGCTCCTGAGGTGTATTTTCGGCAATGTTTTGAGTGATTTATAAATCGTTTAGAACTGGTATTGAATCAGTTATGAACCGATAAGTAATTTTCGTCAGAAAAACAATTCTATTATTCTTAAAACTTCTGGGGATCTTTTGATTAATTTATGAATTGATTCAAATCTGTTGAGTACCGGTAAATGGTAAATGATGCGAAAGTACTTTTGAGATATACCATCTAAGTCACGAGAGCGAGCACTTCGCAAAGCTTGGGACGCTTTGCCACCCCATTTTTCATTTAAAGAAAAATAATTGTTTTTTTTTTAAGGTACGAATCTGACTGTAGCACCATTAGGGTCAGTAGCCTTTGTTCTATATATTATTGAGTTGAGAAGAAGTGATCAAAATTCACATTTTTTTCAATTTGAAATACAAAAATTTCAGTATCTTTAAAGCTTTTTTTTATTTACAGAAGATTTTAAATTCTAACCTTAAAATATTATTATTCAATTGATAAAATGAAGTGGCGAAAAGGGGTTCCTGTGTGGCCAAAAGTGGTGAATCCATTTTGTAAGAGCAAAAGAACTTTGTTATATGCTTCCGCATATTAATTTCCTTCGATTGCATGGCTCTTTGTAGCAAATGATTTGAGAGCTAGAAGGAAATTCTTCATTAGTCTATTTCACATCAGAAATTTTTTCGTGAATAATGTTTTTTATTAGCAGTCAATTTATAAATCGTGGATCAGACTTTAAGTCAGACGAATGAGTGACTGAAATGGAGAAGGGAATTTTTCATATAATACCACAAGGTTATTTAAAATGCCTTTATTTACTCATATGAACACCACGATTTGGTGTATTGAGAGATAGAGGTATACGTTTTGGATTGTATGTGCAGAAATTCTTGGGGTAAAGTCCTTGAAAATGATGTGTGGAAAAATTTTAATTTATCAAATTGCAGAGGAAACTCAACATACCGTTTTATGGGTTTTGTGAGGGATAGGATTTTAAGGTTACAATTTTCAAATTAAATCCAAACATTCTCAGTCACTCCTTCGTCACGAGTTTCTTTGGTGATTCTTTCTCTCTTCACTTTTGAGATTTCCTAAATGCCAAGAGACTCTGCGGCAATCTTTTCTTATATATATATATGTACATATGCGATCTTTTTTCGTGTAGTACAATCTTCTTAAGAAACTCTTTGGTGAGTGAGAAAGAACAAACGGTTCTGTGTATATTTTTTTTTGTGTAATATTTCTCTTTTTCTTATTTTTCTTATTCAATATCATGCCTCTTTTTTGTATTCCTTTGGCTAATAAATGGTGTTAGTGATGCTTTTTTACGCCAGCATCTTTTTGATCCAGTTTTCTTTGAGACCAGCAGATCTTTGGCAATTCCCGGTGGTATTGTCTAAAACTTTTCGCGGTATACGTGAGATCGTCGACACGCTGAGCAACCAAAAAAATAAAAAAAAGAAATTAACACCACAATTAATAGGACAAAGAGTGTTGTGAGGCTACTTTTTTTGCGAAAGAGCTTTGTTGCTAAATTAGTGTCTCTATGTGGGGTTAGATGGGTTAGATGTTCCCTCTTAAAATGTGTGACATATACGATGAGAGATAAAATTTTTTGAGTGAAAATTAGCTGTGAGAATAGTTTTATCTTATCTTGATGTTTTGCACCCATGTAACAATAATCTACGTATTTTGATGACTAACTTCATGTATGGTAATATTCCTTTTCTCATTTTCATGCAACAATATTAATGTGTAGATAATAGTCATGACAACGTAGATAAGAAAGTGAAACCCCTATCGTATGCCAAAGGTATATTGAATAGGAAAGCACTAAAGCTCTATCGATGTTTAGAAATCAATATCTATTTTGATGCGTGTAACAATAGGAAGATTCATAAATCACGGAGGGTACCCAATTCAATCTAGGAAAAGAATCCACGTATTATGTTATAGGGAAATTTGAGAAATTTTTCAAAAAACAGTGGGGATTTTATTGAGTTATTAATGGTTTATTAATTATGGAAATGCACTTTGTTGCTCATTTCCTTGTTAGCGATCATTCCGGAAACTTAAGGCAAGAAATTTATCAATTTCTTACCGTAATGATTTTTATTTCTAACGAGAACAAAAACTTTGAAAACAACCGAATTGATTCAAATTCGTTTGTGTGGCCTTGGTTGCAGGGAGCCCGGGAATCCCATATCAGTGCACAGTAAAAAAATATTACAACTAAAATAGTGGGTAATTTTTTGCATCACTATTTTAGTGGTAATTTTGAAAAACGTGTAATTTTTGAAACGTGTAATTTCCCGCGTGTAATCTCTTGCGTGTACTTTTTTGCGTGTAATGTGGAGAATATAATATAGAATTCTGTGTAAAGTGGTGCGTGTAAAATACAAAAACTTGTAATTTCAAACGTGTAACTTTATTTTCTTGTAAAATGTTTTCAAAAAATACAAATTTTTATTTTCCTGCTTTTTTCTCGCTGCTTCTTTTTGTCCATTTCCAACAGATGATGTCCCGAGTAGGGATGACTTTTTTGTTGATGATATTGATGATGATCGAATCTGTAAAAAAGAGACAATTTTTACATGGGATATTGAAATAGAAAATTTGCTGTTCCGGGAACGATACTTACGCGATCATGAACAGATTTAGAAGAACATAAGAAAAAGAGCTGAAACATTGTGGGCGCTGCTATCTTCCCTCACTGCTCCACCAGGTATTCCTCCTTCACGTCCTTAGAAAATGCTGAATTCTGTTTTCCTGTCATTCCGTCATCCTCTGGATTTTCGTCCTATCTTCTTGTCCATCCCCGTAATATTTTCTTCTGTGAATAGAAAATAAACTAAATTGTATAAAAATGGGACTGACGTGAAATCTTGATAGAATCACAAATTGTCTGTAGAGTACCCCAAAAGTATTGAACTAAGAAAAATTGTTCCCGGAATGACAGAACTGCGACTGGAGGAATTCCATAATGGAAAATGAGCTTAAGAAAAATTACTTGAACATGTGGGAAACACTGAGGGATGCATTTTGAACCCACTAAGATCACAGGAGCGCTCTACAGGACAGAATATTCAGGGAAATTGTCTGTTCCGGGAATACTATGTGGAATTTTGACAAGTTTTTAACACGTTCAAAACATGTCGAAAAAGTTGCAGATTTTTGCACCATATTTTTAAAGGATTTCACAGTAGGATTGATGATCACTCTGGGGGCTACTTTGGGGGCCATCAGTGGCCAAAAACTGCCCTTTTAGACAGAAAACTTGTAGGTAAAATGACACCTCGCAACAAAGCATTTCACACTGGAATTTTTTCACATTTGTTGCAATAACACTTGAAAACTCGCACTGAAGGAATGCATTTCACTTTTATTTAAGGGATTGGATTGTTTTTAAACAAGATTAGGGCGTGAAAAGTCGGAAAACAAAGGAAAATACTCACCGAGGTGGATGCTTCCTGCAGCTGTCAAACTATAATGGCGAATTTACACGTTTTCGATTACACGCACCAAATTTTACACGCAGTGGAATATTTACCACTTTTTTAGTGACACAGTTCCACTTGAATAGTGGTAAAATTACACTTTTGAATTACACGCTGAAAATTTTTACACAAATAATTTTTTACACAAAATTTACCATTTTAATAGTGGTAAAAATTAAAATTTACAATTTTTTTAGTGGTAATTTGGAAATTACACGTTATTTTTTTTACACGATTTTTTACTGTGTGGGATTCTAATTCGAAATCGATTTTTATTTTCTAAAAACTAGTTCAAAATTAGGAAAAAATGAAAATATATTGAGATCAATAAAAAGTTTCTTGAAATCTTCTAAAATTAAGTTCCATAAGACATTTCTGACAGAATAATTTTCTACAAGATTCTTATAAGAAAAGTTTATTATATAGGATTTTTTATTATTATTTAATTTCTTCATTGTTGATTAATTTAGTTGAGTATTCTTATAATTAAAAAATGCATAAATAAGAAAAAAGAAAAATATGAATAAGATTGTTTTTGACGATGAATTATTTTCAAACTATGATCATTTTTGAACATAAGAAAATAATTGGATTCTTATTTGATTTTATAAGGAACCGAATTTCCTTACATCCTTATTATAATTATTTATATATTTATTTTATTAAGTAAAGATTCTTTCTTTTATTTTTCTTAAAATTTTTATCCCTTTGTAATAGTTTTATCAAAGTAAGAAACTGCCTTAAACTTATTCAAATTCAGTTGAATTCGAAATTCGTAATATCTGAACCTCTGCCAAAAATTTTTGCATATGTAATAAAATTAATTTTAAAATAGAGTAATGCAAAGAAATATAAAATTCGAGTTTTAAATTCAAGCTGAAATCCAAATTAATTATCAAATACGAAACAACTTTCGCTTTTGAATTAAATCGCAATTTGGATAGATATCTGCACATGAATACAAAATCTAATTTTAAAATCCGAATTATTCCGTATTAAGACCGAGTTTTATTCCTTAAATTATCTTGCGAAAAATATCTTAATTTTTATTCGAGTTTAGATGGATTCGGTTTTCTAAATCTTTCAGCCTCAGGAATTAACTAATAAATCTTATTTTAAAGGAGAAAAATATTACATTTTAGGTGTATCAGAAACAATTTCTGAAATCCAGTTTGAAACAGGTAAATGTATTAGTTTACCATGTGGAGTTTTATTATTAGTATTAGTATTAGTTTACCTGCAGTTTTATTCGAATAGAAATGAATTCAAAATTCTAAATGATTACACCTTAATCAGAGATTTCCAGAGAGACTTTTCCGGCAATTTTTGTTAATAATTCGTCATTACAGAATTTCTTTATGATATCCTGTCGGCCTACGAAATTCATTTTACAGTAGGCACACATCCTAGACTCTGTTTGTCTGAATTAAACAATTAATCTTCATAAGATTTCACTAAACTTTATATTCTTGCAAAAAAACATTTTTTACCAAAAGAATTCTTAAATACACTTATAATACTCGTGAGGAGATGTTAATACACAAAATCCCCAAAATCCAATCGTCTGGATTTGACAGCGTTTTTTTTTAGCTATCTTCATTGCTTTGTACACCGTAACAAACTTTTGATCGATGAAATGTTGCAATCTTTTTTTTAAATAATTTTATTAGTAATGAAAAATTGAACTTATTTTTTCCAAACCATAATTAGGAGGAGTAATAACCACAGAATGTAATGGAATCACAATATTAATTTTTAAAAATATTTTTCTTTCATTAAAAGTAAGCACCGTAACAAACTTATGATTCCTACGTTTACCAAATATGACCAGTAGCTTTGCTAGTCTTTTGAGATTTAGATGGATTCGAAGTTCTCAATGAGTGCACCTCAGTCAGGAATTTCCATATGGATATTAATAAATCTAATTTTAAAGTAGGGAAATATTCTTGCTGTATGAAAATCCATTTTTAAACTCAAGTTCATTGCTCTTATGGGATGTGTAGTGAAGAATTTCCATGACAGAGATGGAGAGAGCTTCCAAATAAAGCATTATAAAAATTATTCTCTTATGGTTTAGCCCAAGCCCAATGCACCAGCAGCAGTAGCTAATGCTAAAGTAAACAGATTTAATTCTCTTTGAGATTCTTCTTCCCGTTTTATCCATAGCATTCATCTCAACAAATTGTTGACAACAAGTCACGAGATTTCGTGACACGAGACTTTAAGGTTGTTCTTGATTATTTTTTGGAAAAAAAAAGTTTAGTGCCTATTTGTTGGGGAATATCGCGTAAATTGGGTGTTGACTGTTGAAGTTTTTTACCTCAGTGTTATATGTTGGAACGCGCGAGGTTTTATATTGGAAGCATTATGTACAAAACATATATAAGAAAATGAACATGAGAGGGGCTTTTCGTGTTCGGTCTCATGGTTGGGAGAGCCTCAGAGAGCGATTTTGTTGTATGATTCAGTTGCATGTGAGGCTTCGTTGGAAGTGGATTGATATATTTTTGCTTAGAAACATTAAATTTTGTGCCTTCTCATTCATAATTTTTTTTATGTTGCGGTTTTTTTCGCTCATTTGTGTTGATTCTTACGGTGACAAGGTGACAGGAGAAAGAAGAAGTTGTTTTAATATGTGCACAAAAAAATCATACAACATTGTTAATTTGATTTAAGAGACATACGCAGGTATTCAAGAAACTTATAAAGTCGTCATATTTTGCGCAATGTCTTGTTTGGATAATTTTACTAGACAATTTTAATTGTGGAATTGTGTGACTCTTTTTTTGCTGTAAACTTTGCCCACGTTTAACTATTGAAATTGAAGTTGAGAAAGAAGTTTGAGGAGTTTACTAAAAAAAAAAAGAAGGAAGGAGTATAGAGACCAATGTGTGGATTTAATTTAAGAGACTTGGGAGGATTTTGCAAAAAGAGCGATGATTCATCTGGCCACATACAGTGTGTGCCTTATTGAATGTGATGTGCTTCTTCTTTGGTGAAGACAGAATTTTGTGTGGAAAAGACTCTTGAGGGAAGAGTATTGGTTTAAAAATAATTTTCCAAAAGGAATTTTCATGTTTAAATTGCCGACTGCTGTTGCGCATTCTCATACATCTCCCTCAGGAAAAAAAGAATTAAAATCCATGGACCTTATGGTGCTTGTGTGTTGTTTATCCAAAGGCATTTTCCAACACTGAAACATTTTCTTAATTTTGTCCAAAAGGAAAATTGTGTGGCGTGAGGAAGACAACCCAGTGAATGTACAATGTGTTCATTGAAATTTATTTTCAACTCTCTTGAAGTTCTCTCTCTAAATATCTCGTATTTTTGTTAATATGAGTGTGATTTAAAATAAAATAAGAAAAAAAAATAAATAAAAGTGATGTCTAAAATTTGACTGTGAACCATTTTCACTCCGTCCTATACAATAAAAAGAAGAGATTTTCTTTTTTAAATCTCTCTATTGAAAACAGAAAAAAAATAATAATAAACTTCAAGAGCTTTTCTCACGTGCCGTGGTAGTTAAATGCAATTTTATTAAATGTTTTTTTTCATTGAGTGTTTTATCACGTTTTTACTTTGATACTTGCCGAAGATCATCGACAACATCGACAAAAGTAGACGAATCATCATTATTTTCACATTGATATACAAAGTAAAAGATTGGAGATTTTTTTTTACTTGATCTTTCCTGAATTAAATTCCCAGAGCAACATTTTACGCTTAAGAGGTAAGAGGAGATAAATTAAAAGTAAATTTTGCCATTTCTTTTTATCCCATTTTATAAATGATAATTCGATGCTTTCGAAAAAGAGTCAATTGTTGATAATTGATTCATTTTGGCTACAGAGAGAGACACTTGGGGAGTCTGTTAGAGGTGGTTGAATAGCTAAAAGGAAAATGGCTTTTTACCAAATTTAGTTGGTAGTTTTTGAACCGTATAAGACATAAGAGGTAAATGGTATTTTAGAAGATGAATGATTGGGTGAATGTGTAAGATGAAATGGGGATTTTATGTGATTTTATGGTGTGTCGCAAAATAGATAAAGAATGTGAGGAGGATAGAGGTGAAAGAAAAAGAAGTACAATATAGTTATGATAAATTTATCAATCGACAAATCTCACCCTAATAAGGCAATAAGCAATTATATTGAGAAAAAGAATCGAGACATCGACGTTGATGGAGAGAATAGATATAGAGGTTGAAGTAAATTGTTTATGCGGAACTCAAGAAGTTCTTTCTTGCTCTTTCACTCCTCGTAATTGGTATCAGAGCATGTGGTTTGGGCACTTGGATGCAACAATAATATCATATATTGAAGTTGCATAAGAGTATAGTTCTCGTATACTCGTGGTATTTTTCTTGGTTAAGGCTTTGTATATTTCTTGCAATTTATTTCTCCCATATGAATTGATGTGATGCATTCGATGGATATTCTTTACTAATTAAGTTCCTTGGGAATACATAAAAACCCAAAGTTTAAAGGTGAAAAACTTATTAACATATGTTTTCTATAGTCTTACGCTGAGGTGTGTTATATCTCTTTCCTAGGATGCACCGCCCTCTAATGGTGGTCTATATGAATATTTTACAGTGATAGAACTCTTCTCTTAAAAATGAAATTGTTCTTCCAAGCCCATTTGCTGTGTATTTGCATTTGTTGCTAACGATTCGTTTGCGAAGAATGCAGCTAAACAGAGAAAATATAGTTAGAACACTTTCGTTTTGAATAGACGATATGGTTAGACCGGCTTCAGACCTAAGGCTTATCCATATGGCTTAACTTCTCTAATATCTTATCAGTCAAGATTTTTTGGAAAATTTTGACTTAGGATTGGATTTTTAAGGGCAAATTACCTATTACATTTTCCAAAAATCAATTAAATCGGTTGCTGTTTAAGGTTTTGAGACCCTCGGGAACTGGGCTAAACCTCTAGTCTGGAGACGGTCTTTACAGTTTGAAGAGCTAAATTGAGAAATAGAAGTTGAGTTGTACGTTGTTGTAGGAAAATAGTCCCTGTTAGTTTTGAAGTTGTTCCTGGAACCAAGTCTTATAGGGTTTTCGGATGTAAGGCTCATCTCAGGGGCCTATCAAGCCTAATAAAAAGTGAAGATATTTTTCACTTCCTTGTAAAAATTTTGCAGATATTGCTCCGCGACTTAATCAAATTTGGTCGTAGTTCTTGTATTATTTCGGCGAGCATTATGGAATATGTATTTTTAGATAGCTTTTAATGCACGATTTCGAAATATAGCAGACTGATAAGTCAATTCTCTTTAGGAAAAAACTTGCCAATAGTCTTTACTGCTTCTATGCAAAAACGTATGGAAAAATTAAATGTCGAGAAGCACCTGGCTTATCTAATGTGTATCTTATAGATCCTATATAGGGCCTATCAGATTTTGAAAAATCATTGTAATAGCTTGTTGTTTCGAAATTGTAGGGTTTTGGGAACTAGGCTAAACCTATAGTCTGAAAACTTCTTTGGAATGATAACTTCGCGATCATGGTTTTATTTGTCTCATAGCAGAAACACATTGAGATATGATTGTTTCAATTAAATTTCAATTGAAATCATAAAATGAATGCTGAAATTATGTACCGTAGTGGGTGACTTTGTACTACACGGGTGACTGTGCACCCCAGCTTTTCGTAAGCTTTTCTTTAAGTCTAGCTGTTAAGGATAGTTTTATAAACCATTCCTGTGTACTTTTATGGCCTTTAGACCATCTTTAAGTGCTTGAATTAAAGAAAAGGTTACGAAAAGCAAGGGTGCACCCACATCTATCGTATTTTGCAAACGTTCAAGTTGAAGAATCAACGGTTCTTGGACTGGATTTTATATTAATGTAGAACCTACAACCTATTTAACAATTGACAACTCTGCTGATTTCTTGTTTTCTATTTCAATATTACGTTATAATCCCTACATCTTGACGGGTGCTGAAGTATTGTCGTTTGGATCAGCAATTGACGTAACTTAATAGGGAAAATAAGATGTGCTCAAAAAATAAGATAATTCTGCAGATCTCTTGAGCTACGTATGTTGAATTCTTGATTTCTCTTTTTGGATATTTTGATAGACATGCTCCAATATTGTTGGCAAGATCCGCAAGATTCGCAAGATCAGTTCTCTTGCTCTTTTATTGAGTTTTTCATAGATATAAATATTAGTCCTATTTCGATATGATTGGAGATCTTTTCACCATATTGGGAAAAAAGAATCAAAGAATCTGTATTAAATTTTGTGGGAAAAAAGTTGAATTCCGGTAAATAGTTAAACCCTACAACGTACTTGACGTTTGAAATGTTAACCGTGGTAGTTATGGAGTCTTTTTTGAATTAAAAAAAAAGTGATACAGGTTTTTACAGATAGCCTAGAACGTGGTAATCGTAAAAACCGATGAAAACGTTGAAGCAATAATGAAGTTTTTTGTGGAAAACTCAATCCGATGTTCAGAGAAATAATTCAGCAGTAAAATCCCAAGTTTCCTAGGTGCATTCTTAATAGGATTAGGGCAATTGAGAGAAACAAATTTCAGGGATATATCTCGATTTTCACCATTAAGTAAGGCGAGTTGTAGCGCCGAAAGCTTTGGCAAAAAACATTCGTGTTTTTCGGTCCTGAAAGGATACCCCTGACGCACCCGGAAGGAGTTTATCTTAGTGCTTCAAAAGATACACCTCTGGTCAGTACTGTTACAATTATCATATTTCTATTAAAGATTCTGAGGTTGTCGGCATATCAGTGGGCTTATGCCATGAAATTTTGTTTAAGAAGTTTTCGGCAATAAACGTGTGATTGCGAAGTTTACTCCAAAAGCTCGTTCACATATCCCTGTTTGTTCGCGAAGTTTTTTTTTGTCAAAAATAACGCCGTAATCATAACTCAAGCACCAATTTTATCGGAACTCCTCCCAGGGACTTTTTCCTGTTCCTATAATTAATAAACAAATGAAAAGTTGGTGTTTTGGCATAATTTGACAGAAGAAACGAATATATCGCCCCGAAGAGTTCTAGGACATATCAGAAAGCTTGTAATAGCATTTATAAATCAATGTTTTCGATAACAACAAAGTAGGGTCGAAGGAACACCTCTTCGACAGGAGACCGCTATTGACACTTTTGTCAAAATGTTGAAATTTATTTAATGCATCCAATAAAATCTAAGTAATATAACGTTTTCATTAATCTGCGTTTTTAGGTGTTCCTTTCACCCTAGTCACCTTACTGTATGAACACACCTCGTACACAGTTTAAAAGACGCCTCTGATTTAGGTGACAAGTAAGTTACGACAATTACTTATCCAAGTGACGATGTAAACGTTCACAAGGTTCACACGTGTTTTCACCTCGTGAACTAGGGTTGCTATCTTGGTATTGAAATCTATTAAATCGTACTGAGTACTGAATCAAAATTTCATTCTTGAAGTGCAAAATACATTTGAGGACGATACCTAACTTATTTCACATTGTTTAGACTTTTTATAGTGTGTTTGTGTGCAGAAAAATGAAGACTTCAATCAAAAGGGGGCAGATGCTGAACTTCTTTTTTAATTATTTCTTTTTTTTTTCACTTTGCAAGAAAACAATTATTTTATATATGGCATAGGAAAAAAAGCAGGAAAAAAGCTTAAAGAATTTCTTTGTATCATCTGTGGTTCTACTTTTCTTCTTGTGGGGCTTGCGAAAAAACATATATTACTCTATAGCTATAGAACCAGAATGTATTGGTTTTTAGAGAATTGAAGAGGCAATGGTAGTTGTTGGCATTCGAAACGTGGGACTTCTTCTACAATTGCTCTCTTGGGACTCCATATTAGTTAGACTTTCTTGGGTTTATTCAATAAATTTCATGTGGTACTGTGGAAGAGTATGTCTCTTGTGATTTAATTTATATTCTTCATCATAGTGACTGCCATGGCATCAGATGGAGAATAATTCACATGATAAAATATTGAAATTGTTTGAGAGTGTGTAGAATGCAAAAGATTGGGATCTCACTGGAGGGAATTATGGTCTTCGCAGGGTTCTTTTTTTTTGTTATGTCATTTGGAATAATTTTCTTAGTAATGCAATTGACGGCAATCGGCAGAGAAAGAGAATGATATGAAATTACACATTCTATAATGGCGTGAATTGTGTCTGAGACGTTCTCCGGAAGATATCTAAATATGTCGTCGAGTGGGGATCTTGGTATGAGAAGGAGCGAATGTTTCTTTCAAGATTGCGATTTTTCTGACTGAGTGAGATGTTCTATTCTGATGAACACTCCAACTATGTTTATTTGAGAGTGTTTGTCCCATGGAAGAGATAATGAATGATCTCAGCGGGTGATGACAATGACCTGAATAAAAAAAAATATACAGATACAACTTTATAAACATTTATGACAGGCATAGCAAATTATTTCATTTGCTAAAATAGAGACAACTTCATCCGCGATGGGACTTCCTTTACACTAAAAATTTTCACATCAAATTGCATGAAATCGCTTTTACAACTTTGTTTCTGTTTGTGAATTCTTTACTGATCCACGAAGAATATATACCTGTTTTTTGTAAATGAAATTCCCATAAATTCTTCAAGGAACATACATTCAAGTCTCTGAAATATTATGGTTTATATGGAAATTGTGTGCGTTCTTCCGCAGATGCGTTTTATGTATAACATTGATGACTTTCAGTGTCTCCTCTGTGGTTATGGACTAGGGGAGTTAGGTGGACCATGACCAAGCACCAATTTTTGCTTTAAAAAAAAAAAAGGACAGAGGAAATTATAAGGCAGGAGGAAAAAAAGAACGGAACATACAATATGCCAAAGAACGGTGTGACCTGCAAAATAGCCAGGTGCATTAGGTGAGGCAATGGCGCACGCGCTATAGAAAGAAAATGTGGTTAAAATCCTTGGGCAACCAACCAGGTTGATCATTGAAAATGGTTTGGCAAAAAGAGAATGTGAGAATCAAAAGACCATCAATTTGAAAAAAAATTAGGGTCAGTGCCCTTTTGCACTTAAATAAGGGCTCATTTTACCCCCAAATTACTGAAGAGAGACTATGAAATGATTTTTGAATGCAGTTTTTACCCAAGTAGCACATTTGCTTTGCATAAAATAAAATCAAGTTTAAGGGTCCTCTTGACTTACACAAAATTTATAGGGTGAAATTTGGATTTCTGGACAATGTGAAATTCCGGACAAACCAGTTTAGAAGTTCCGGACTTTTAAAATAGGGGAAGGCTGTCTGGCTTCGTACAAGCTCTGGCTTCAAACATTTCATATTTTTCCATATTCCTGTTATGAATATGACCTATATATAGCAATATACTTCAATGACCATTTCCTATGTTTCCCATATGTTTCTAGCGAGCCGAAAAAACTTTGGAGTTTATTAGCTGTTTTATGTCATTGTAGAATGAATTACCAAAAAAATCTAATACAAAATAAAAGCCAATTTAATAACGAAGAGGCAACCGAAAACCCTAAATTGGCATCCTACGTGGTTTTGAAGATATCTCGTGAAATGTGTACGAAAACAGGGAAAAAATTACACTAAAATCGGTTGCATTTTTCAGAGCGTTAGTCTCGACTTAAGTCGTAAGTGTTTATAGGGCATAATACAGTTACAATTTCCCCAAAAAAAGATTATAAATTAGAGAAGTTAAATCATATAGCTAAGTCTTAGGTCAAAAGCCTGTATTACGTCCCATTTTAAGATATCTATTAGCTTCAGGGGGTAAACAGGTCTGCCACTCACGGTTCACTTCGGATGCCGATCAGCGAAATCCTGGAGATTGATCGCACGATCAGCATGATCTTGGAGAATGATCGCACGATCAACGCGATCTTGGAGACAGATCGTGCGATCAACGCGATCCGCCGATCTTCCACTCACAGTTCACTCTCTGGCTGTACTTATTCACCCTCTGATTAGATTTTTCGGAGATGAAAATGCTTCTTGGGAAGTCGTTTCAGGTTGTTCTTGGTTCTTCTTGTTTTTTTTTTCTCCTCCATGGTGTCTTTTTCTTCTTTGGCAGAAAACCTGAATTTGAGGTATTTTGCCCTTCTTCGTCCTTCGTCTTTTGTCTCAAATTCATCTTATATGTGTCTGTCCTGGGTGTTTAGGCGCGACTTTGAAGTGGATCACAGTGCAAACACTACAAGAAACTGGTTCTCCTCTCTTGCATATTTTGGCTCCTTCTTGGCCACGATCTCTGGGCAAGAGAAAATCACTCACTGTGGGGAAGGCTGAAAAGAAAGAAGAGCGCGAGTGGTGAGATGTTGTACACATGAAAAGCCCAAAATGGCCAAGAGGTGAAACTTGGAAGAAGATTCCGCCACCAATTTTCAATGAAAGAGAAAAAAAAATATTTCACTGTAATTCAACCATGGTTTGAGAAAAAGTGAGCCAACGAGCAATTTATATTCAATTTTTTTTGTATCGTCTGTCTTACCACCTTTCGCAAAATTTTTCATCAACAGCTGCCTGTGAAAGAAACTTCTGCTTTTTTTTTGTGTTACCAAAGTTGTGCTCGATGTGAGGAAAATGACAAAAATACACCATTAAAAATAAAAATCTTCAACTTCCTCCCGGTGTGTGTCATTGTGTGGTTTAACATGATCAAGTTGCTGGTTCTTTTGTCTGCGAGATCATCAATTAATTTCGGTGGGAGCTTTTTGTTGTTGTGAGATTCGCAAGGGGAGCTTTTGCTTTTAGGGAAAAAAAAGTCATTTATCATCTTACTGGGATGTATTATTTCCAAATTATTTATGTTTTCGCTTCGTGGATTCTTCATGATCTTCCTACATTGTTTTCGCAGATATTTTTTTTGTTGTTGGTCTGAGAGATCATCTTATGCTCCGCAAAACGTTTTATATTGTACGAATTTTCGATAATTGCCACACATAAACGCAAATCTCTCACGATACTTTGAAATCCGGGCGAGGGAATATCGTAAACGCAAACGGTATACAGTATTTAATTTTTTCTTGCATGACCTTGCGTTTTTGGGGGGCTTTTTTGCAACATTACCACTCTATAGAAATCTTTGCGTAATGCTAAAATCGGAATATCACAGATGTAAAACGTATATTGCCTTTTTTGTTCGATATCAAGCCTCTCAATCGCACGATCTTACCGTCAGATGAGATAAAGATTTTATGTGAAAGATACCATCTGGGGAATAAGAGCAACAGAAATTTCGAAGAAATGCAAAGTTGCAGAAAAGAGCAAGAAAAAAAAGAGATTTGCAAGATAATTGAGAGTCGCCAATACTTAATCAATATTACTCACAAATGGACAAAGTAGTGCACAATTTGCATATTTCATCGATCAATTGGGTGTCTCGTGTTACGCATATTAAGCAGTACCTGACGCTCTGAAGATCGCATGTATCTTGAGGCTGTCCAAGAAGAAAGCAACTGTAGCAATTTTCCATGATCTTCATGGGAACAATTACATAATGAAATTATTGTCTTTTTGCATTGATTTCTGTCTCTCAATCTTATTGAATGACAATTTTATGCACGATTTTTGAATGAGATGTGAGTGGGTCTTTCACCTGCTCTTTGGGTGACTTGGCATGTTTCATCTGGGATCTGAAGAAGAAGAGGGTAAAAAAAAAAAACAAAACAAAAACGCTTCATCTGCTTAAATTGTAGTAGATAAATATTCAGGAAATTTATATCTGAAAACGGCAAATTGACTTTATGGTTTTGTGTCATGCAGAAAGAAAATCTCTGTGCCTAGTATCTTCGATATTTTGCTATGGTAAAATTTTAATAGGGAGAAAATATTAAATTTACGTTTGTTTGATTGAGATCAATGTACACGGAAATGCAAAACCGAGGTTTATAGAGAATAATGAAAATAGATTGAGAAATGCAACACTGAAGCTACTATTAAATATTAGAGGTTTAGAATAATCCCAATTTTGCATACGTTGAAACACTGAGAAAATTCCGTTTGTGATTTTTACAATTCTTTACTAAATCAATTTTGAAAATGGTGTGCAAGTTTTTTTTTTAAATTTAAATTAAAGTAAATTAAAGATAAGACGGCAGTGGCCGCTATCACACAAACATAGAATTCCTTGATGAACATCTATATCTGTCAAAATTTTGCTTTCAAGAGGTCTAGCTCAAAAGCAGTATTCGAAATAAATAAATTTAAATAAAGTAACATTAAATAGTATACTAAATTGCAGAATTTAGAAGGTTTAGTTATGAACTGAACATGTAAGCTTGAAAATATCCGTGATGTAGGTTAATTTGTTAAAACCAGAAAGCAACGTCTTGATTAGATTTATCCCGTTAAGGATCAGTAGAACACCGGTGTCGAAAAAAAACAAAAACAATTTTTGACTATAGGAAGTTATTAGTCAGATTTTTTTTATTTTTGGAACACAGGTAGCCCATGATCTTTAAAGAATTATAGGATGTAACTGACGGATCGCATCCGGTAGATTCTTTCCTGTGTTCATACTGTTGTCTGATCTGATCTCAATCGGGTTCAAACATTAAAAATCTGAATTGATAATCTTAAATCAAACGAATCTTCTTTTTTTTTAAGTTTTACGGCTCCTACACAATTTTTCGATGTCGAAATTCGAAAATCGAAATTCACATTATTTTCATTTGCAAACGTTTTCCATGTATTTGTATTACTCTATTCACTCTTCTTCTTCTTCTTCTTATGAACATCACAAAAATTCGGTTTAGACAAGGGGTAAATAACTCTGCCGCTCACTGTCCAGGTTTACTCGAATGCCGATCTGCCGATCTTTTGTAGAAATTGTGACAAATTGCCGATTTCGCACGAATTTTATCGATCTCGTGCCGGTCTGCCGAGTAGCTTGCAGTGCATTAAAATGTACAAGAAGAATTGTCTGTAAGAAATTTATGATGTTACACTAGTTTAAACGAACTATATACTTCATAAAAGCGAACTGACATTTGAATCTGCCGATTCTTAGCTAAAACCGTACCGATCTGTCGATTTCTGACTAAATTCATTCCGTACAGAAGTAGATCTTGAAAAATTCGAAAATCTATTTGAAGATCCAAAAAAGAGACTTTCTTACTTCTTAATACTTTCGTAAGGTGGCGGAAGTTACATCCTGTTCGAATTTCGAAGTGCTCAAGTGTCAAAATGTGACGGTCTTCACATTGTTGTGAGGAAAAAAACTGAACAACGACGTTTACTGTTCTTGCCCCAGTATTTAATCACTCTATAATCACTGAGTAACTCTTTTGCCAACTTTTTAGTGTGATATTTGATAAATTTTTCTCACCTTGTTCGAAAGTTTAGTATGAAAATTCGAAATTGAATTTGAATTCTTCGGACTTCAACGACTTTTTGTGCAAATAGAGTTCCATTTACCTTTCATCCAAGACACTATTGGAGAATCAAAATCTACTTGTGATCGAGCTCATTGTGTCGATTTGTAGATTTCTTAGCAAAAACAGTGCCAATCTGTCGATTTATAGGTCCAGTTAAACACAATTTTGCCGATAGCCGCTCGCAGTTCATTCCGAGAACCACTTATTCACCTAAATTTGTTTTCTATCTGCATTTGGTGCAAGCTATTTACAATACAGATGTCACCTCTTGCGAGAAATGCTGGCACAAAAGAAATGCAGATACGACAATTGTCGATGCAGCCGACAAATGCAGATTGAGAATATTTATATTATATATATTTATTTATATATCAGAAAGACAGATTTAGAATATTTGGTAGTGCCTTACTAGATAATACTTGATCAAGATGTGACGTCATAACTTCAAGACGTAGCGTAACTTGTAAAGATGCCTTCAAATTTAAAAATTTAGATTCCGTGGAGATAGTAAATTTTTATTCACTTACGGTACGTAAAATCTAAAGTTAATTTCTACAAGTTGGTAAATTTTAGAATATCGTAGTAAATATTCTAAATATCGATTTTAGGGTGACATTTGAACTAGTGGATTACACTCAAATTTGCGATACCCGGATGACAGCTGTCAAATACTTGACAAATTGTCAAATGTCATTTTATCTGTCGTTTTTAATCCCGATTGGTGTTGATAGTTTTTACATGCAATTTTTCTCAGTGTGTGGATCTATTCAAATGCCAACGAACATGATCAAAGCATAGAGTTAGATGAATTTCAGATTGAAAAATTGCAAAAATTTTCTTAGGTGCGTTTGTTGAGGGAAGCACGTAGTACATGTCTTTAGAAATCCGCATTTTCCTCTCTTTAGGAGACTCTTACATTTGAATACGACAATGCTCTGAATGGGTGAAAAGTGAATAAAATTCACCCGAAAAGGTAAAAATTGTTTTTATGCAAAGTTGATTCTTCGTTAGGGAGCAACAGTGTTGCTCCACAATACCCATTTGCATTGTGGTATACAAGATCTCTTGACGATGTCAGCTGATATTACAATTGGATTTAATGTCGCACTTAATGACGTAATTACACGATATTGTATAATGATCCAAAAGTGGATTTTCCATATTTGGGTGTCATCGACAACATCACAAAAGGTTTGATGTTTTTCTTTTTTTTAATGTATACTCTTTAAACAAAAAAAATAATAGTAATAATATATTATATATATACTCATACCTTTGATTTTAACGATTTATACTTTCCATGTAATGAGGTGAAGAAGATGGTGAAAGAGTTGGAGGAAGGAGTGGGTTTTCCATTCTCATTATTTTTCCTTCCTTCAATAGAGAGGTGCTCTCTTTCACAACTAAACCCTCCTTTAATCGATTCTTTATAATGTTTTTATATATACCATCTTGATGTGGATATTTTTTTTGTTTCCTTCACACTGAAAGTTGGTAAAATGGAGAAAAACCCACACAAAATACTCACTTCAACCTCAATTTAAATGATTTTCGATTTAGCTTACAAGTCTCAATGGGTTATACGATGGGGTAATTAGAAGAATAAGGCTTTGTGAAGAGGAACTCTCACTTCAACAAAAATATTCAAGTTAAGAGTGCAACATTTCCTCCCAAACTTCTTTTTTTTTGTATTTAGCAAGTCAATTAGGAAAAATGTGGCTAAATTGTGAAACGAGAGCTCTTTTTTTTATTTCCACCTTCATTAACAATTAAACAAGTAAAATTTGTTTGCAACGAAAAACCAATTAACCTTGATTAAAAGAAGGAACTCGCCATTTTCTAATTTAAGTAAAGGTGGAGTTGATGATTGGAATCAAGTTGGGAATTGCACATTGGAAAAAGGGCGTTGAAGTTTTGCATTGAAAAATTAACTAATGCGAGATAATTAAGTTTTATATGGGGAAAGAGAGTGATTAGTTTGAAAATTTGAAATGTGGCTTTTTCTTGATATTTTTATCTTATGTCTTGCTCTCACTCCAATTTTATCGCATTAAAATGCCTTTTTCATGTCTTTTTGAACCATGGTGGGAAGAGGGTAAGAGGTGATGATGGTGGAATATGCAATGAGGTCAACAGATAATACTTAAGTGAAGTTCTCAACAACTTAATTTTACGATTTGCCCCAACATTGAGTTTTTGGATTTTTTTTGAAATGGTTATGGTAAGAAGGAAAAAAGTTGTTCAAACTTGATGGGTGAGAAGGAAGAGATAATTTTGTTCTTTAAGTGATACTCTTTCAGAAAAAGCCCTCATTGATTTTATTTATCCAATGCAGGTAGAGGTGCTAGACATTGAACGGTTTTAGTGGCGACCTTTGGGAAAGCGTGATTGAGGAAATGTTGTACATTTCACTAATCAGTTTTATTGAGTTTTTCGTATGCTCTCTCCCCTTGGTATATAATGGGCATCAGGATGACGCCAGTGAATGTATTAGGCAATCCAGAGATGGATTTTGAAAAGATCATAGAATATAGATTAGCAAGTTCTTGGGAAGTTGACTACATTGATAGAGATTCAATAAATTAATAGACAATTCACTAACTTTGAGACGCAAACGACTTGAGTTTACCGAACTGACTGAACTGATTGAGTTCTACGTCTTGATAGGCTCCCATATCCCTATAATTTTAAATATTTAAATCATACAATTTTAAATTGAACATAAAAATCAGTAACTCTGCTACTCGTATCTGGTTTTCTTTTGTATCTGTATTAATTTGTTGCAAAAGACTAAGCAACGTATCGTTTGTAACTAACTTCTGGCTAAATGTTGTTATTTATATGGAGCTGTTTGAAGCCAACTTATAAATTGTTTCCAAACTAAGCTTATACTTCGAGTTGCGAGAAACTTTTTAGATGGAAATCTAGCATATTTATCCCTCTTTACAAGGCACAAAGTCCTGTGTACAAGGCACACCTCAATTGTGACATATATCATGTAACGGTCACAAGTCACGAGTGCAGAAAACGTCGCATACGAATCTGTATGTGAATGTGAGAAAGTGGCTTCAACTTCTAAGGTCACTTGCCAGGGGGTAGGTTTACAAGAAGTACAGACACAACATACAGTATCTTGTTCAACTGAAAAAATGGTAGGCTAGACAGTCCCTCAAGTACAAGCTCATAATTGGAAAACCCGTGGCAGCCAAAACTCAGAAAGGCAAAACCTCAATCGCTAAAATCCCGGATGGTCAATATCTTGAAAGGGTCGAAATCATACGGAGATTTTCCCTTTGCCTCCAGCAAGCGCGTATGTAATCGCAGGAGTAGCTATGACACTTTTAAGAACTTAGGATTTCGGTTTTCGGTATTTCGGAATTTTAGCCCTTTTAAGATTTTGATTATATCCTTTCAAAGCCCTGTAGAGTGTACGACATATTTGACAATTGTCAACCCAGTCGAAGTCAATTTTTTTCTTATTTTATTTCAATTATTATTAATCGTGTCGGGATACATTTGTTATAATTCAATCATGCTGCAATGTATTATATCTCGTGTTGGAAGAATCTGCTGATTGTAGATCGCCCAAGAACGCCTTCCCAGTTTGCCGGAGTTTTTTGGGCAGAGGCTGTGCATTTATATTACGTTTTATCACAGCGAAGAAAATGTCTTTTTTCCAGACATTCAGATCTTTGCACCGGGCGGGACTCGTACTCACAACTGTGAGAGTCGAGTCAGAGATCTCATCTGCCCAAGAGCCAACGGTTTTGCCTATTGCGCCACTAAGATCCCTCCTCGAACTCTTGAGCGCTGAAGGTTTTGAAGGCTATAAAGGCAACTGTTCAGCTTTTCAGATAGTGAACGTAAATAGTCATTCTAGACTGTTAGTTCAGTCCAATGAAATTGGAAGATAGGGTACACCTATATCGTTCTCATTTTCCTTTTGAAACTTGCAATATTGTTTATACAAACTCAGGGTTTGCATTGTAGAATGTCGGTTTATGCAGCCCTGATACTGAAGCTCTACCGTATTTACAGATCTTTTTAATTTACGTAAATGCAGTATATTGATTCCGTTTTGCGATGACAGTAAAGGCCTGATGCGAAGGCCGACTGACGAGGGGCTTTCCGAAGCCCTTATATCGCTATCTCTAACCGTTTGGCCTCTAGCATTGGTAACAGACAGAAGTACAAACAGCGTGATGTAGCTTTTTTCTCGAAACATCAAATTACTAGATTTTTATTAAAATGGAAACCTTTAAAGAGCTTAAGGTTTAAACGGTGCGAGGAGCCTAGAACTGAAAATCTAAGTAATCCATTAAAATCAATTGAGATCAAAAATCTCTGGACAGTAATTCCTATAGCAGATAGTGGATGAGAAATTAGACCTTTCTTTATTTTTTCTTCTTGGCGTTTTGAGGATGGATGTCCTCTTCACAAAAATCACAGATGATCTATTTTTCCCTCCACTATCTGCTACAACCGCTACAACTCATGAGACCAAAAATTCAATCAAAAGTATTTCCTTTATTTATTTTAATTAGGACGTTAAAAAAGAATTATCATGATTGAAATAACAAATTTGCAGAAAATATAATTTAGATTTTTTTCTGTGTTTTGAATGTTTCGTAATAGTCCGGATTTCACCTAATTATGCTAATCTAACTTATCCAACTTTATCATAAATTAAACTTTCGTCAAGATATCGCTATCTTATCTGGGAAATTGTTGCGATTTCCACCAGCAACTCGGTTTATGGTCAGTTTAGGTATATCAGAAGAGTGTCGATTAGACAGAAAAGCTTTTGCAAGAGGGGGAACCCAGGCCACAGAGGAGGAGTGTGAATGGGATTGAGAGTCGGATGTGGAGTGTCGGTCGATCAAGTTTAATGAACTTTATTGTGTAAATTGTGTGCGGTTTAGATGGAAAAACGACGAAAAGTGTGCTAGAAATGTTCCCTCATGTTCCTTTTATTTTCTTCTCTCTTAACCACTTGACAAGGTTTTACTGGCTATTTTCACAATTTTTTTTTTGTTTTATTACTTTAGCCACTTTTCACCAAAGTACAAATACCTTCAATGAGCCCACGATGGGCCATTCCCATAGATATGATGAGCTAGAAAATTGAATAAAGAACACTTTGATGTGTATGAAAATTCCATGGCGAGATTGATGAAAACGGTGCATGATGTAGTGAAAGAAATTTATTTGTAATCTGCAGTGAGAAAGAAGAAAAAAAATCATGAATCAAATAGACAAATTTGTCGGTGCTAAAGGTAATCAGAAGATGAAGTGAAGTTGTACCTTTGAAGAAACGTGAGATGGAGCGCAATTGAAAGAAGTTCCAAGAATGTGGTGAGCAATTAAAGTAAAATGATGAGATGTGAAGAAAATGATTTGGTGCTGAAATAAGGTGAAAAATGAGGCAATGAATTTGTTCAAAATTGATTTCTTCATTGGCAAAGATGTTCTCAATTTTTTGTTGTTGTTGGTTTGTAAGAAAGATTCTGCCTATTTTGGGTTAGAGATTGGAAGGCCTCACCTTCTTTTACAATCTCTCCTTGACGCACGTGTGTTATTTCTTTCAATTGCTCTCTCACATGTTGATTGTTATCTTTTAGGGAATTTCAATTGCTCCAGAATTCTTCTTGTCATTAATTGAGATTATTTTTTTTCCGTGTGGGGCAATTTTCTCCGCTTTTGGACCGGCTGTTTTTTTGTTCTTTTAGAGGCGCTTTATTGCGTTTTGTTTGCAGTGGATGGAGAAAATTAGGTGTTTTACCTCTGTGCTGGTCTTTCACCTCCAATTATGACGTCTTCTTTTCTAGGCCCCGAAAGCGCTTTGTAATGGGAAATTCTGAAATTTCTCTTTTTCTGTGCATAGAATGACTAATCAGAAAATTCTAACTCCGGGTTATACTTTTTTTTTGGTATTTTATTCCCCTCTGACACAGCAAAGTCTTCTTGACGCCCTAAGAGAAAACAGAAGCTCCTCGAGTTGATTGAAAATCAATGAAAGTACAAGTTGAACTCACCTTTTGCCTTGTGTTGTTGTTTTTTTTTTCTCGTGTGATTAATTATATCAAACAACCTCCGGGAAATGGCATGTAAAAAGGGTCGTCACTATTTTTATTTTTGTTGTATCGTAAACTTGGTTTTTTTTGCCCTCGGATTTGTATTCAATTCTATTCGTATTTGGTGTAAAAGAGAGTTTGTTCGAAAAAATGAGAAATAGAAAATTATTGTATGGCATAGAAAAAGACAGCCACAAAAGGAAATTCCTCCATACTAGAATATTTAGTGATGCATTAAGTGATGATCTTTTTTTTCCTTCCTGTCAATCAAGCAAAGAGACATTTTCACTCAGTGAAAATGATACAGACTGTGTCAATTAAAATGCAGTTTGATTGGTTTTTGTACATTATGGATTGTGAACTAATTGTGTCTTTTGATTGATTAGTATTAAAAGTAATTGTTTGTAAAGTAATTAAAAAAAAAACGGTCGTTTTGGTTATCAATCACAACAATTTGTAAAATATTGAGATGTTTTTTTTTTCTAAAATTAGGAAATTGAAAATTATTACTTGGGAAAATGTCTAAAAATAAATAAATAAAATTAAATAATATATCTGGGTGGAATGATAACTTTTCCTTACTATCGAATCGATAGTATCGAAAAATTTGTGTCTCTTACAGTGCTATCACACTAGGATTTTCACAATTTAAATTTAAATTCAATTGAGCTAATTGAGCTAATTGAGCATTATAAGATTTCTAGAATTTACATGAAAATTCTCACATCCAAGACACATTTTGCAAGAAATTTGCTCAATTTTAAATATTGCCGCGAGATTTTTAATTGTGAATGATTCGAGAAAATGTCTGATAGTTCTTAAAATGTCTCATAAGTCACTTATCTGTTATTCAGAAGGATCCCCAAAACCAGAAGAAAGATTTGTAGGGAAAAGGCTGAAGGGACTTTCATACATCTTGTTGAAAATCTGTGTGAAGTCATATAAACAGGAGATTTCTTGGCACAATACTGGCTTTGGAGGAACTTAGCAAATTACTCCCGATACTGATGCTTCACTCGCGTACAAGTTTATCAATAAATTACTGAACTTATCTTATTTTTTGCCCACAAATAATAATTAATTACGAGTAAATAAATTCAATAAGAACAATTTGGTTCAAAAGGATACTTGTTTAATTGCAATAAAATGGAAATTAATGACCAATTTTAGCATTTTAATTTGCTGAATTCGAATTTAATTGAGCAACCAAATTTATGCTATTTTAGCATGTTTAAACATGTTTTGGTGGGTCAAGTATTAGTTTATATCAATAAATAAGCGAAAATCTATCAATTTAAAATATTTTTAATGCAAAATAACGCACAGGAACAATTCATCTGAAAATTAAATTGAATTTACAAATTGAAAAAATTCTAGTGTCATAGCACGGTCGATAAATTGTGGACTAGCGATGGACTATATCGGGGTTCTACTGTATATTTTTCCCATATTCTTTCAATGAAACTGACCTTACGGCAAAATATTTTTTTTTATATCTAGACTTAAGTTAGCTAGAATAACTGCAATGAAAAAAATATTTTGTAAAATTGTACGTAAATGTTTGTGAATTCCTATTGGGGACTTACAAAATGCTCGTAAATCGTATAACCCACAAAAAATTTTGTAAAAGTTTGTACTTTTTTCAAATTTTCGTAATGTAATTGTTAATTGTTCGTAACATGATCACTTGATGAGCATATTTTGTTCTTTTACAAACATTTGTAAACCACTCAAAACTTGTTTGTAAAATTTTGTCATTTGTTCGTGATTTTTGCCAGACAAACAAAAAAAAACAAAATTTGTTATAAAAATTCCAAATTTCTCTTTTTCTTAATCTAGAATTTTTAATTTTGCAAACAATTGACCGTTATTTAACGTACAATTTCTATAGAAGGAATAAATTGTACATTGACCATTAATTTTCTTTCTTGTTGCGGTTTTGTTGCTACAGGCTGTTCTAGGTATTTTTTTTAATGAAACAGAAAGAGCTATTATGTTTCTCTTTTAGCATAATTAGATACACTAATCGTATAGAGAGGAAAATCCTTTATGATTTCGTTCATCTTTGCATCTAATCACAAATTTCATATTTTCTTCTCAATGTGTCGGATCAACGGTTTGTCTTGTAGTGATGTAGTTAAATTAAATTGAGAGATTTTATCAACTGTGCGTAAATCCCAAGTTGGTGCTCCTACAAGGGGCTTATAGGAACGCGTGTGTGCGGTAAGAGACTGTTATTTGTAAAGTTATTTGTAAGTCTCTCTCCCATGGATGAATATTGAGAATAAATGATAGGTGAGTGATTGTTGGTGGTTTGAATTGGATGAGATGAAGATTGGAGATTGATAAGGAAGGTCTCTCTTTCACTTCAGTAGTGGCGGTATCTTTTCACAAAAAAAAAATAATAATAATTTGCCCACTGTGAGACCTACATTTGGTGGAAAAAGATATGCGGGAAATATTGCTTCTTGTATTTTCCAGACATGTTAACGGTTTTTAATGTTCAAAGACAATGCTTGATGGAAGAAAAAGTTGAAAGAAACTGCCGAAAAAATAATAAGAACTATAACCCGTTTTGAGTCAATTAGGATGCATCATCCTGAAAAAAAAAATTGCAATCTCTATCAATTGTTTCATCGTGAAGTTTTTGAAAGCCAGATGGGAAATCAATTTCCCATTGTTTAAAATGTAACCCAACAATCACTAATTTAACCTAATGGTGGGAAGAGACTATATAGGATGAAAATTGGCCAGTATTCTTTTCAATAGTTCACAATTGTGCACTTTCCCAGGCTAACAAAATATAATCTTTACCATCTGGGATCTCAAGTGACTCTCACAAATTCTCTCTCAACATTACAAAGTCTTGCACGTCTTCTCTAAATGTTTGTCACACTATATGGCTCTTTCGATATCAATGGTATTTATCTTGCACTCTTCCAAAAATGTTCATAACTGCATTTTTTTTTATCTACTATGTCCCCTATGAATGTCGTCTTGCGATAAATATTTAATGTTCCACTTCCAAGTTTACCATGTCTCTGATTACACTTCAAAAAACTCACTGGCTAATGTGGCTTTTGTGAGTTTGAATAAGTTTACAGTGGTTACTGGAAGGAAATCAACAAAATTATCGAGGGTGGAAAGGCATTAAAATTATTCCCTTACTACTTCATTATTTCGTTCCGTATTGATTGTCAATTCTCCAACACCTTTGATGTAAATTAGGGTTTGAAATATTTTGTGAAATATTTGATTGCTTTTTGATTGTTTCTTGTATACCTTCTTGAAATTAAAAGTATTTTATTACTCGAACTTAGGGTGAGAATCGTATATAATCCATCGATTTTGAATTAAGAAATTAGTTGAGCTCGATTTTGAGAAATCGAGTTGGACTAATCGAATGAACTCGAACTAACTCGATTTTCTTTTTCTCGAATATGCTTTGGAGATAAGTTAGAACGAAAATTTCGTCTAAAAAATTCAAATTTCAAAGACAAACGAAATCGTTTTATAGGTTTTAGATCTAAATCAATTTGATCAATCAATCAACCAATCTATCCCTTAATATAAATTTCATTATAATAATATGTTACATGAAGCTTGTTTAAAAATAAATTACGCATTTATGCTTGGAACTTTACAAATCATGGACCATCTGTTACCGCATGGCTGCCCTAAGACTTAAAATTTAGCTATATGGCTGTAGTTGTCGAATTGTTTCTCATGGAAAAATTTTGACTTAGGCCTGGATATCAATCGCAAGTGATTCATTGAATTTTGAAAAAGCACTAAAATTCTTGTCATAGAGTTTGGCTAAACATTCAGTCTGAAACCCATATTATTGTTAAAACCTTAAGACCACAAACTGTTTTTTTTTTCTGAAGTTTACGCCGGGCACTCAATGGGTCAAGTGATAGAGCACTTGTTCTATGATGCAAGTGTCCCGGGTTCGAATCCCATTTAGGTCACTAGGATTTTGTTTGGGGTTAGAGGTGTACGGATTGCATCCAGTGAGCTTCACTGCACTTGATTCTACGGGCATGGGACTGACAACCTCATCCCGTAAAAGAAAAAATAATAATGCATGTCTCGAAATCCCTTTGCGGGAAAGCCTTGTTCCTTCATGGAATGTTGTGCCAGCATTATTATTATTACGCCAATTGCAATTAAATTATAAGTTTATAAACTTCAACTTTTAATTGGGGTTGAAGCTTTACTTATGACCTGTTCATACGTACGGGACCTCTCAGAAATCTTCAGTTTTTTGACACAAAATGACTTCGAAAAAGCACAAAAATAGGAATTTTTTAAAATGCATTGATGGAGCATTAATTAAATATTTTTAATTTTGCTCTTTTTCGAAATCATTTTATGACAAAAATTGTAGATTTCTGCAAGGAAACTGTAAGTATGGATAGTAAGGTTATGCTGCAACCCTATTTTAATACATTTTTGATGAGTAAATAGCTTAATTATCAAAATTGGAAAAGAACAACAAGAAATAAAGTTCTGTTCCAATATCTGTGGCTCCATGTCATACAATGCAAAGCCGTTTTAGTCGTTTTTGTCTCCAAGAGATATGTTATTCCTGAGATCGAGCTCCACGTGTGGTGAAAATTTGGTGATTGTCTGACATTCAGGTTGCGAAATTACACTGTCTGCATAGGAATTTGCCAACTTCAAATAGCTCTCTTGAAAAGTTGTCATTGGGAGATATTTTAGTAGAAATGAGACCGTTGATATATTTATTAAAAGCGTAGATCAAATGCATTTCATAAAAAAATAGTTTTCTAGGTATAATCTCTCAAAGGTTATCTTTACGAAAAATGAAAACTTCTCTGAAAAGAAAAATCAAGCAGGGTTGCCATTGATATGGGTGATTTTATGATTCTGCTGTTTGTCAGTTTTTCTTTAATTGTAGTACTTAGGGATGGCTTACTGATCGGATATGGTACACAGGATCGATTGAGACTATCCTTAAGTGCTAGCAATTAAAGAAAAGTTTACCAACAGTAAGAAGGAGACGAAAAGTCCCCCGTATCTACGTTATCGTAGATACGGGTGACATTGCTTTTCGGGGACGACTTTACACCCCAACTTTTCGTAAGCTTTTCTTTAATTTTAGCACTTAATAATGGTTCTTAGATTTTTTAGACTATCCCCTAAGTGATCTTATGAACTTCAGACGATCTTTAAGTGCTTGAATTAAAGATAAGCTTCCTAAAAACAAAGCTTTAAAGTTACACCAGGAGGGCAAACTGGGGTATCTGGTAGGTGTCATAGCTAAGACTTTTCTATATACTTTTCACAGTCTGTTTATCTTAAAGTTTCCGTCAAATTTTCATAAATTTCGCAAATGTTTCACCACTTTTAACCCTCATAGAGCATTATTGTCAAATAAATTGTACGTATGATGAATAATGCGTGTACCTATTTTTGGGGTGTGTACAATTTCGTCAATTTGTATCGTGTATATACCCAAAAACTTTTACATCAAAAAGCACCTTGTCGAAGAAAATGTACAACAACTGAAGTGAAGTCACTCAAGCGTGAAAAATGACTTTTTTAGCGGTCTTTTTCCAATTCATATACTCGCTTTTTTTATAGATATTGTCGGCGGTATATAGTGCTAAAAAATAATCATGATTCCAGGGAAAGAAGAAAAAAAAGAGGGGCAAATGAAAAAAATGCGGAAATTATTGAAAAATGTTATGTTGCAATATACTGTGCGTGCTTTTATTTACAAGAAGGAGCACCAGTTTGAGTTTAAAAAAAAAAGCTCAGTGTTTCCGCTCTAGTATTTTTCACATTTCTCTTGTGAAGATTAGAGGTTGCACAAGAACTGAATGTTTGTTTTTTTTTTTTTTTGGTATCTTTCATAAATCTCAGCTAGATTGTTTTTTTTTATCCTTAATTAAAAATTGTCTGTTTTATATCTAAAGAGTTCTTTTTGGGATGCAGTTGGGCTCTAGAGAGAGAGCATAAGAAAAAAAGTGTGGCAATAAAAGATTATAAATGGTTGTAAAATGAATTTGCAGTGGTACATGATGGTATTTAATTTCTCATATTTCTTCCCATCCCATATAGTGGCACTTGGTATAGGAGTTTGAATGTTTTGATGAGACTCAGGGATAAATAATGAAAATTAAAAGAACGATCAAGCCAAGAAGGAGGTTTCAGTGTAGTAGATATGGCTTATTAAATAGTAATAATGAATAAAATGTCAAAATGTCGAAATTCATCAAAATGTGAGAAGGTGAATATGTGCTTATACACCATACTGTGTTAAAATAATAATAAAATTTTTTACATCACTATAAGAGCTTTATAACATTTTGATGATCAGAACGTGATTCATGTTTTTATTATTAGTATATTTGCGGCTTTGAGTATCATACAAGAGAGGAAGTCGTGATTAAAAAGAACAAAGAATTGCTTTAGAGTCAGTTGAAAGAGAGAGACTCTTGAAATGTAATGAAAAAAAGGAAGAAAATTCTTGTGTAATGAGGTCTTTGTGGAGAAAATAATTTTAATCAGTCATTTCATATTTTATGAGGAAAAATTTTTCTCTTTGGTTTCCCACTATGGTACGTGTAGTTCTTTTAACTCAATTGTATAAACAAAACATGTGTTTTAAATCTCGTGGTGAAAGAGTGTGATCAAGTGCAATTTCATGGAAATGTGCTGAAGTTAAAGAAATGTAAAAGATCGGGGAAGACCAAAAAAAAAAAGAAAGAAGTCAGAATAATAAAATTTAATATCAATTTCTTGAGCTCATTTTGTAACAAAATATAACTGCATTTTCGTGTCGAAGGAATTATAGTACAAGCAAAGAGAGAGGCTTTTGAAAATGAAATGACTAAAGAAAATCTTTATAATATATATTTTCTGTGGTTTATTCTTTCAAGTCAAAAACGCAACGGGTGATGGTTGAATAAGGAAGGGAATAAAAAGACGTGAACATGCATAAACATTTAAGAGACTTTTTTTTTCAATTAAAACTCATATGTATATGAAAGGGACTATGCAAGATTTGTGTACAATATCTTTTACAAATGTACCATTTTCTTTATACAAATTGCTGCATTCTTTCACAATTTCCCTCGGATACGAAAACATGTTGTCTTGTCTTTCACATGGCATTAGTATCGTTGACCATATGTCCGTTTTCTCCTCATATTGACGGTGATTTGTCATAAGATTCCTTTTCCTTCTAATTAAACTCGACCAATTTATTAATTCAAAACAACTTTTTTGACTTATTCCAACTAGATTTTTGATATAAGTTGATATAGTACTTAACAAAGATAAATTTCCGTTTCCACGATATACTTTGAGAAAGTGACACACAGGAAGAGGTTTAAACGTAATCAAGAGAGAGAGTTAAAATCAGAACAGCAATTTTTTTTTCAATGAAAAATCCACAAAAATTGTAATCATAAATACTATCACACGCATTCACCGTTGGGTGAAAATGCTAAAGAGGCGGATGTTTCATGTCATTCAGTGTTTACCAGAAACACGTGCATATGGTTCTCGTGTTTTTTTTCTTTTCTTTTCTGTTGGTTAACAAGAAAAACTCAACGAAAATTCACGTGCATCTTGTTGTCATTCACAACGAAAAGTAAATTTCTCCCATCCTTGGGGCTAAAACGAAAGGAATTGGTTTTACAAGAAAAATTCTCATTGTTGATGAGTTTTTTTTTGGATGGGGTTATATCTCAAAACCTAAAGTGAGTGACTTTCTACGGGACAACCACTTGATTGACGATGTAGTTTTATTGAGACATTAAGTAGGACGGTTATGTCGAAAAATTACCATATTAATGATCTTTTTGAGAAAAGAGTTAAAAATGCAATGACTTGAAATGCAACATGTTGTTGCAGAAAGTCTCTACCTTGCATTTCTGCAGAATGCGATATTGTTATTGTTCCAGGCAGAGACAAACTCTAGTGATTCAATGAAAGAAATTATTAGACGGAATTGGGGCAGCTTTGAACTGGGGTAGATTTGAACTGAGGCAGCTTTAAAATTAGGCTTTTTATAATACTTAAAAATAAAATTGTACCTTATCATGATATAATTTATCTCCACATTACAGTTGAAAATATAAATTACATTATGATAACGCTTAATTCCCCTTTAAAATAGTAGAAAAAGTCTAATTTCAAAACTACCCCAATTCAATGGTGCCTCTCTTCCCCCTGTCTTTATTTATTTATTTTTTTTACCGGCCCATTTGCGCCATTTTACTTTATTCAGTTTATAGAAATTTTTAACAATTTACAATGCATCGTGAAAATGTCCCTTGGGGCGCTTTTATCTTTTGCACCGGGAGGGATTCAAACTCACAACTGTCACAGTCAAACCAAAAGCCAGAAATCTCATAGTCCAAGGGCCAAAAGCTCTTACCAATCGCATCGCGAGATCCCTTAATTAATAAATTGTAACTTAGTTCTTCAAGGTATTCTATTTCGCAAATCTGATAAAACTTTGTTAAAAAAAACTATCTCGACTGAAGTATACGTGTTAATTTAAAACTCGTTTTAGTTACTTAATAATTTATCATGTCAACAAACAATTATTCTCATGATTTACACTGTTTAAACTAAAGGCCTCTACACATTCGGAAAAGGTTTTCGTTAAAATTTTAATTTTTGACAGAATTGTGACATTTCCACCTAAAGCAGTGCAGACGGTTTCCTTAAAAAAAGCATTTATTTTTCGAAAATTGCTCCCAATGTATATCGAGGCCATTTTTAGGGTTAATACTATTCCCAAAAGAATAATTTTATGAGTTATTGATTAATAAATCCCGAAATTATAATTATTAATTAGTTATTTCGTCGCTTCTATTAGCGGAAAACATTTTGCAGCCTTGCAAGAGAAAAAGTTGCTAAAGTTTCAGACGCTTTTATCACCAAATTTTCATTAAATAAATTTTACTTTTAACTAAAAGTATCAGACAGTGTTAAAAGCCGGATACACCAAAAGGTCAACTAGAAAAAATGGTTTCAGCATTCAAATACATATTAAACTTTAACTCATTCTTATGCTTTCCGAATTTTACCTTAATATAGAGTATTTGTTAAAAGTATTTTAAAATCATTTAGGGGAAAGTGCGCTACCATCGGATGATTTATGCTTCGCACAAATAACTTTTTTCAATGTGTTTATAAATGAATTTGGCCAATTATAATATTATATTTTAATACAGGGGGGGGGGGGGTGACATTAGCTCTGAAAAATGCGACCAGTTTTAGTATATTTTTTTCCTGTTTTCGTAGATATTTCGGGAGATATCTCTGAAACTACGTAGGTTGTCATTTTGGGGTTTTCGGTTGCCCATTCCATATTGAATTGGCTTTTATTTTGTATTTGTATTTTTTGCTAATTCGTTCCACAATGACAGAAAACACCGTATAAACTCCAAAGTTTTTTCGGCACGCTAGAAACATAGTAAACATCATGCCCCTGTTTTAATAGGTAATCCAATACCTCAAATTTTCAGAAAAGAGCTATGGGTGAAATTCATAAGGAACATAGAGAAAAAATTGAATTGTCCGAAGCTTGAGTCGTCCGAAGGTAGCGTGCTTTGTCCTATAGTAACAAAAAAAAAATTAAACGGAGTGATATACGAGATATACAAAGCAAGATCAGCCTATCGTATATGTATTTCCTTACTAAAATAGACTACTTGAACTTAATTATTTAAGATTTTTTTTTGACATTTCGAGCATTCTGCAGAGTCACAAAGGTTGTTCCAATATCCTTGTTTTTATCTGAAGGTAATTCATTAAATATTTTATTGGCAAACTTTAGTGTATGATTTTCACGCTAAGTTTAACTTTACTAAGCTCTTCAATTTCACTCAATTGCATAAATGAAAGTGTTTTTTTTTTTGTTTTCTTGGTTGATTTTTCATGCATCATCTGTGAGCATTTCTTTCACTATTCCATTGCCAGGTTACAATTATTTCTTCCCTGTCTACTTCCACGTCATGTGGCGCAAAATGCATCTATTAGGGGGGCTAAGGGAAAGAGGGCAAAGTCGTAAGAAAAAGGCATATAAAGTCTCCTATGGCGCTTTTATTAATGTGTGGTCAGGGAAAATGACTGAAATATTTTCTCATATGTCTCAACAGATGCTAATTTCTCTCATCAAAATTGAACAATTCCGCCATTTATTCGATTCATTTCAATTATTTCATGATAATTATCTTGCGTCGGTATCTCCAACCTTCTCCACCTTCTGCGAACTCTTGGTATATGATGTCGGCTTGTGTCTCATGGGCAATTATTATGACTATTTTGCACTGAAGATTGGATAAATTGTTGGTTGGTGTTTGGAGGAAAAATAGCTAGGTGTTGGGATAAAATGTGTGATCTCTGGGTGGCTTCAAAATATGCAGTCAAAGATGAAGAACTAGATTTTATTTGCCACAATCGCCAAACAGCTTTTACCTTCTTCCAATGTTATTGTGCGGCATGTTACAGAGAAGAAGAAGAAGGTGTGAGATTATCGTTATTAGTGAAAATGAGTATTATTTTTGTCTTGTGGCGGTTTTGAATTTTCAAAATAGGAGATGCAATTTAGCTCGATATGTACTTTTGGTATTTGATTATGCAAATTGTAAAGTAGAAAATCTTGTGTTGTATTGAGGGTGCACAGAGAGGAGTGAATGAGTGATCTTGTCTTGGAATGTGTTTTTACTGCCAATTTAAGAAGGTGGAAGAAGGAAGGAATTGGCAAATACACATATAGTGTTATTTGAAAAATCAAGAGTTATTTATTTCGCTATGTGGAAAGAGAGCTTTGTCGAAACTCAATGTTTTTCCACTATGTGATGAGATTTTGCTGGAGGACAAGCGAAAGTTTTCTCCAAAGATTGAACCTTTTTTTTCACGTGGAAAGTTCTTCACTCATTATGTTGTTTGGATGAAAAGTACAGGAAATAATCCATTTGAAACTGTGTACCTCCTCCCTTCCATATTCATTCACTCTAATTTTCTGAACAATTCCTCAGTTTAGCTCTTCAACTTCTTTGCCAATTTTCATATGGAATAAATGTTTAGGGCAAGTTATTAATGTTTGAAAGTTACAGAGTGTTCCATTCATGGTGCCATTTAGGGTGTTATTTGACTTGGCGATTCTTTTCGTGTAGACAAGATCGTAAAATGTAGAAAATATGTTATTGATTTTAAATCATTTGATTCTTAATAGAAAGTACTGAAAATACATTTGAATAGGGTAACTGCACCAAACTTCGGACAGTTTGCAATTTCGGTCACTTCTTTTGTTTCCCAAATTTCCATGAATTTATAGTTTTTTAATATACCTTAGAGATTGTACAATGTGAAAATAACAAAGTTGTTGCTTCTGCGAACGAGATGATGTGAAAAAGAGACTTTGAAAGAATACCGGAGGGCAAGGTGCTATGGGCGAAATATTACCCAAAGCTTATGTCTAAATTTTTATTCATTTTAAAATTTATTGGGAATATTTTTAGAAAAACAAAAACGATAAACTATCTACAAGGTTCGAATAAGCCTTGTAAGAGTGAAAAACACCTATTGTTCACAAACTATAAAATTATAATACAATTATAAAAACGATACATCTGAATAACAATTTAATGGTAAACTTTTAATATTACAGTTTTTTCTTCATTTTAAATTTCATAATTAGTAAAGACATCTTATCTGTATTTAAATAAGAGATCGCTAAGTTCAGGGGCCTCTCTACATTTCATTTTTTAATACGTTTTTGCATAGAGGTACTGAAGACTATTGGCAAGTTTTTTCCTAAAGAGAATTGACTTATCAGTGTTATATATTTCGAAATCGTGCATTAAAAGCAATATAAAAATACATGTTTCGTAATGTTTGCCGAAATAATACAAGAACTACGAGCAAATTTGTTTATTGGCCTCTACACACTAGAGAAATTTATGTCCATATTGAAGAGTTTTTCCTACACAGGCGTAGGGAATTTGTTTCAATATGGACATAAATTTCTCTAGTGTGTAGAGGCCATAAGTTGCGGAGCAATATCTGCAAAATTTTTACAAGAAAAAGTGAAAAATAGCTTCACTTTTTATTAAGCTTGATGGATCCCTGCTAAGTTCAATAACTTTTTTAATCCTCCTAATAAAATATCAGCAGCCCTAATCAATTCAATTGTGGCTTGAATGGAACATGCTACACTTGGTCTATCTCTTGATGCCAATCTCTAAATTGAAGGCATGTTTTTCACTGCGACACTTTTAATCTTGATCCAAAGTCACTTGGCAAAGTTTCACAACTGAAAAATTACATGGAAATGATTTGCATGGGATTTTTTTTGCACTTCATGAAAGAGGGAGTTTTTATCTTTCGTTACTTCATATGTGTAATTTTTTACAATAGAAAGGGAAATTCAATTGTATTGTCACAAAATTGGTAAAGTTACATAATCATGCAGAGGGGACTAAGAGTGTAGAAAATGACAAATGGGAGAGATTTTTTTTTCTGTGAATTAATGAGAATAAAATATAATGTATTTTATTTTCAAGAGATTTTGAGTGTCATGCTGTTTAGTTGGTATAAGTGAAAAGTATCTGATTGAAAATCTAATTGGGATAGTCATAATTTTTAGTCCATATACGAAATTTCTGTAACTAAACATAATGGAATGTAATTATTCTCAAAAGGTATTGAGGCTTTTTCTGCAATTGTTATGTTGGGTTTTTAGACAAAGACTGGTTGTATATAGGGAAGAGATTAATGTGGATAAAGTGGTAACTCGTGTTGATGGGATTTGTTTGAGGTTTAGTGTGTATTTTCATTTTCATTAAAAGATGGAAAATTATAGTGAGACTAGACACAGAAAATGTAGAATTTCACATAAGTTGGTTTATTAACCATGTAATTCCTATAAGACCAAGAAAAAAAACCTCTTTGAGAGGATGATGATGATGGTATTTTTGGGTAGATCACCGGAAGTATGTCGCGCTAAATTATATGGTGATTTTGCAAAAGCTAAAGTCAAGTGTATGAATTTTTGGACAAATTTGTCTTGAGTGTCGCTTCAGGGTGAAGTGAAGTAAAAGTTGAAAAATTTTGTGGTTAAAAAATTTTCTGTTTAAGCACTTTGGGTGAAGTAAGGAAAGAAGAAAAAACCTACAAATGTACTTTTAGAGGGCCGACACACTTTCATTTTGCAGTTTCCACCTCAATATTCTTTTCTTTCTCTCACAACAAATTTGTATGATTTTTCTTGCATCTTTGTGTTTTTTTTCTATTACACTACCATATCTCCTGGTTTTCTGCCTAGTGATTTTTTATATATACAAAATGGAAATTTGTTTAACACCTCGCTTGGATGATATTTATGTATACATTGGGCTATTTTTGATTTCATAGGAAAAGGTACAAAACTTCCACCACTTCAAACAACCCATTTTCTGTTAACAATGAAAGTTACATGTTTTACAGCAATAAACAAACTAAAAAGTACTGCGTTGAAATCATGAAAAAGGGCTTTAGGATTGGTATTTTGCATGGAAATATCGTGAAATATTTCAATTTGTTTTCGAAGAATAAATCTCTTTATCAAGAGCATCCCTAATGTTTTAGTTTTTATGAATTATTTTCAGTAATAGCACCTACACATTAGGAGCATTTTTTGTCAAAAAGTCGCTTTTTAAGGAAATTACCTGCGCCAATGGTGTCTACACACCACTTGGGAAATTTCACCCGAAATTTAAAGATTGATTCACTATTAACAAAAACAGAAACAATCAATTTTCATGAAAAACACCGAAGGAAAACCTTCTGCACTTCACCACAAATTACAAGACTTCTAGAAAGACAATCGATCCGTCACATTTTTTGTAAGACTCTTTCCACACTAAGTTTTTACTACGCAATTTAAATTAAAATTATACCTATAATTAAACGATCTTTGTGTTAATACATCCTAAAATGAATAAATATTTAAAAGCAAAATGAATTCATTGACCATTAGAAGATTACATACATAATTTTAATTAATTTATTTGCTTGGCCGAAATTACACTCAAAGTGGCCGAAAATAGAAGCTGGCCGAAGTTTGGCACACTTCCCCTAACCTTAAAATTCTGTCGAAACCGCAATTTTTAACGAAAATTGCTCCCAATATGTAGGGACCTTATTAGGGGAAAACTTTCAGACTTCGCACATACTCTGGCTACGGTGGGAAAATATGAAATTTTCGTAGCCAGGGTATGTGCGAAGTCTGAAAGTTTTCCCCTAACTAGGTCCCTACATATTGGGAGCAATTTTCGTTAAAAATTGCGGTTTCGACAGAATTTTAAGGTTAGGGATAGTGTGCCAAATTTCGGCCAGTTTCTAATTTCGGCCACTTTGAGTGTAATTTCAAGTACCCATGGGCACTACCGAACATGGGGTAGAACCGACCACTGATTTTATTTCTGAACTACTTGGACTATGACGATGAATTCATGAAGGTTTCCTCCTCTAAAATCTAATATCTAGTTAAAAAATCGCAGTGTTCGGTTGTACCCCGTGTTCGGTGGTGCCCCAGTTGATCCACGTTCGAATCTACGTATCTCCTTTAGGTCATCAGAAATGTATTGCAAATTTTTACTGGTACTGTGTTTTATAAATTTCACCGTCATCTTTCTAATTGCAAATCTTGCTTACAAGAAGTCTGGATCCCTTTATATCATTCATTTACGTAACGCTATTACTATTTAAAAAAAAATCAGAGAAAAGAAAATATTTCCAGGAATTTTTCAAAGTCTAATATTTAAGAATAAACAGATCTTTTTATGAATGCTGCATGTTTTTCATGCAATTGAGGCGCGAAAATCTCTTTTTTTTCCATCATGATGAAAGTCTTTTGTGAGTGCGGTACGTTTTTCAAACATTTCTTCTTGGGCGCCCAAGAAAAGGTAAAAATGTAAATTACACAGAATAAATCGTAAAAGTGCGTAACATGTCAAGTTATTGAGATAGTTTTTTTTTTCACTCTGATCACACGTTCAAACTCTTTCACCTTTTGTGTGCACGTACAAAAATCTTTTTCCTCATTGCACTTTTATCTTTTATTATTATTTTTTTTCTGTTTTTGAGAAAACATTCAAATATTGGGTGTTTAAAGTACACTTTTTCACTGACACCTCAATCTACAGATTATGCATACACAATTGTCTCTGGAGGAGAGATATCATGACCTGAAGCACGTGTTTACTTCCACGATCACTCAAGAGATCGTGTTGTGTATTTTTCCCTGTGATATTGAAAGAAAAGGAGGTAGAAAAAAAAGTCCAATGCGGCAGCAACAATTCAAAGCCAAATTGAGAATGGGGAGATTGAAATTGAAAATGAAATGTTTATCTATTGAATATCACGTATTGAGAGAGAGACTGAAAAGAGGTGGAGGAAATCTCAATGGAATCAATATTAAGTGTCTATTGTATGAGGATTTTTATTCTAAAGTCTCACTCCTATGATAGGGGAGTTTGATTTGAAATATTTACATCTCTCATGCCTTTTGTTAGTTGTGTAATTTATCCAGCTAGCATCCTCCAGAGTGTGTGGCTTTTGGTTATGTGAGTGAAAAGAATCAAACAATTGGCAATTGGTCGAAGAAATGCTTGAATTTTGTGGGAGAGTCGAGGTGAGAGGTCATTTAAATAATTTACATTGGACTATGGGTAATTGAAGTGTTTTCCTTCATCATTGATACCAACTATGAGATGATACAATATGAAGGAGTGAAAGACAATTATTCAAAGTTATAATTTATAATCCTGTCTGGATGACACATCATTCAATTTTTCCATATATAGATAAACTGAGAGAGAGAGAGACTTTCGCATTTTAACACGCAAAGTCTAGATTGTGGTTTTAATTAATTTTTTTCCGCCTGATTTCTTGTACATGATGACATGACGATAAAACTTGCGATGAAATTCTGTATATTTTTCAGATTAGTTTGCATTACGATGGGTTGACCCTTTAAGGACCATTGAGTTGATCACACATAACCAAAAACAAAAGCAACTTTTTTGACTATAGACAGTTACTTTATCTTTTTCTAAATAAAGTTAGAAAAATTGATTTTTCTTTGGATCACCGTAGATCCGTTGATTCTTTTTAAAGGGCCAAAAAGTTTTATAACAATTTTGCAAGAGAGTAATATCCAAATAATTTCCTAGAACGCTTTTTCAAATTTACTATTCTACTATTAGGTGAGATTCTTAACAATCTAACCTACTATTTTTAGTATTTTTATAAATTTGTATTTGGATCAATCCTAAAATGAATACAAAGATCAAGGTAGAGAAAATTTTAAAGCATAAAAAAAATTAACAAATAAAGTGTGAAAGCTTCCGAAATATTCAAAGCTCTAGTCAAACAGAGAACATAATGTTAGGCTCATTTTATAGAACAAATTATTTTATTACGTCTAGATTCTGGATAATACTTTAAATCAAGAAACGCAATAGGGGAATGTTGGCATGGTTCGCACAGAGTGAGCCTTCAAACAACGCAATTTTTCTCTTTGTTTGCAAAGTTAATTTCTTAGCCATAAGATAGATAATTATTAAGCTCATAACACGAGATGAGAAATGGCAAGTCAGCTCTTTGCAAACAAAGAGAAAATTTGCATCTTTTGAAGGTTCACTCGAACCATGCCTATATTCCCCTAATTAAATTTAATTATGTTTTTTTCCCTAATATTTAAATACAAATACAGGAATTATAGAAAATTTTCACGAAACTTAAAAAAAGGATTTTTAAAACCACACCTTAAACAATTAAAACCATTAAAACTGAGAAGAATAACAAACTTATTTAAAAAAAATAATGGTTTTTTTTTGTAATTTTTACTTTTAAATGGTTAAAGATTTATTTGCCAAACGTTTATTAGTCATAATTAGGGAGAAAACTTTGTAGGTTCGTAATATTGCAGCTTCATAAAAGTTGACTTTTTTATTTTACTAAATGAATCGAACTTACGACTATACATTCTAATAGCTTGCCCAACACCTCACATTTCCTTAAAAAATTGAAAGCCTAGCCTTTTCCCTAGGTTTGAAAAGTGAAATTAAAAGATAATTCTGATGTAGGGGAAGGTGCCCATGCTTTACACGGTCCCAAGCTTTATAATAATTAAATTTTTCCTATGTTCTTCAATTATTGTGACTCATTGCACCTATGTTTTAAAAACTAGGGGTAGCTGTCTTGTTTTTAAAATATATCGCGAAGTCACATTTATTCAGGAACATAAAAAAAATTTAATCATTATGAAGCTTGGAACCATCTAAAGCATGGGAACTTCCCCTTATCATATTTTGTGTTGTCATATTTGAAGTATCTTTTCGGAGAAACCACTATTACAAGTTACAGAGGGTTTTTCAGGGTTAATATTTACCGTGAAAATCTTTTGCTCGAAGGGGCTGTATTTTTGTTTTTACGGAAAATTCAAATACACTTTTCCCTTGGCAGCTCGGGAAAATTGGACTTTTGCAGATTTGGAAAAATATCAGTCAGCGCATTTCTCTCCTATTTTTGCGCATTTGAGTATCCTTTAAATCTGTCTGAAAGGTACTTAGGGGGAAGTGGGGCACCTTTGAAAGCGGGGCACCTTTGAAATTGGGATTTTTCATCTATTTTCAAATAAAATTGAGCCTTATCGTAATATAATTTAGCTTCTCAATCTGTTTGTGTAGCTGAATTATATCACGATAAAGCTCAATTTTATTTAAAATTAGGTGAAAAATCCTAATTTCAAAAGTGCCCCATTTTCAAAGGTGCCCCACTTCCCCCTAATTGTTTTAAATGTAGCAAGTTCTAAATCTGTAGGAGATTTGAAATACTGAAATTATTTAATTAAATTATGTTGTGTCTAATCTATGTTAAAATTTATTTTTTATCTTTTATTTAACACAAGTAAGTTTTTATGACATTTTCTTTTATTTGTGATCGACAATTGATCATGAAGAACTTTCCATTCCTTACCTCAATTGTGGTCTAGATATTAGAAGAAATTGAGAGAGAAATTTTCAATAAAGATATTCTCAATTTCTTCTTATATATGTATTATGCACCACAACAAAAAACACCTGTTGGCGGGAATTTCTCTCCTATCATTTTCCTATAGTGGATTAGGTTGAAAAATAAATGCAAAAATAAAAAAAAACTTCCTCCTTGTACCTTGGAGGAATTCTCTCTGTAAATTACTATTTACTTTCTAAACATCTGATTCTAATTGGGGTGTTAGCAGAAAATATTGCGCCACTTGATACTCTCCTCAATGGCCAGAGGGTGGAAATTGAATATATTTTGCACGCATTGTAACTACTCATGTAAGCGCGATAAAGGTTATTTATACTATGTATGGAAGAAGTGGTTATAGGAGTATTATTGATGGAATTCTTTATTTTCTTCTTTGGCATGGGCAAATGCAATAAAATTCTCAACTTCTGGGCGTTTTTAAAAGGTGAGGTGGATGAATGAAAATGTCTATAATCATTGGGTGAATACAAGAAGGTCTTGCAAATATGCCAAGTTACTAGCATTAGGTGCACTTATACCTTGTTTCAATTGCATCAAATAATCCATCAATTTTCTATATATCGCAATTATGGAATCTTTCTCTCCCCATTTTAAAACTGCCAGTGGGAGGTACGATGTGTTGAAACGTGCGTTTCTAGTTTTTTGGTGTTGAAAATCTTCTTGTACACACGTTTTTCATCATGTTATTATAACAAACTTTATATGCGCTCTATGGCCTAAGGATTTTTCCACCTCTATATTTGTGGCTTTTAAAATAGTGAATCTCATCTTCTGCCACTTATTGTGGGGGATGGACAAGGAAAGTTTTATTATGTGGCAAATATGAGAGTGAGATGTTGCATAGGGAAATATATGTATGTATATGGTGTGATAAATGGACAATGATAAGACGTCACGAGATAGTTGAGAGTATGAAAAATGCTTCACATGTTAAATTTTGCTGTTCTTCTTCTTGGCAAGGCAGTTGTTGTGGTGAAATTTAATGTGCATCTGACTATCTTTATTGAAAATTTGTATATGGTATAGCCAGGAGCTTTCATTGTGCGTTAATTAATGGATTGTTGGCAATATGACTGCAAAATTACATTTAGGTAACATCAAAAAGCCTTTTCCCCATATCATTTTACATACCGCTTCTTTACATTCTTCTTTCTCCCAAAGAGACTAAGGCTACCACTGGAATTTTTATGTATTCAATTAAATCATAAAAATAATTAAATGATAATTATTATTATAAAGCGAGCGGTATGTCTCATGATTAAGGGACTTGGTTTTTTCTCAAACGAGATTGAAAGGCATACATTTTTTTTTTAAATGAATACTGATGGAGTACTCTGTTCCATGACCTGTAAAGTTAAATGACAGTGGAATCTGCAGATGCAGTTCGAATATGTTTAAAGTGAAAAATTATAACAACCGAAATGAAATTGAACTCTTGATCTTGATACTCACATTTCATAACGAGCACTCAGCTACTTGTGATAGGTTAAACGGGCCTATGATGCAAGTGTATCGAGTATACATTCCCTTACTTAGGTGGCTGGTAAGGTTCTTTTAAGGGACCGGGTCTTTTGAGCTAAGATTTTTCAATCCTGACTATTTTTCGCCTGTTCCTTCCAGTATTCCATCTGCTTAGTCATTTTCTGAGCATACGGTCAATGCCTTAAAGTCCGTCCGATCCGAGTCTCCTTGCACGTTTCTTAGCTCTCTTGTTTTTTCGGGAATGGTTTGTTAGTTTTTCGCCCAACTCTTCTAGAAGGATCAGATCCCTTGTTCGTTACCCTTGGAGTTGGACTTCATATTAAGTAAACCCTAAATGAAGTGAGCATATCTGAATTTTGTAGGATGCTTGTTCCTTCATGAAATGTTGCGCCTGCATTTTTATTATTATTATTTAAGTGACCCATCTGGGCTTACATAGTGCAATAACCTATAAAGCTTTCATTAAATATTCAGATTGAATTTAGATTTTAGAGTTTCTCTGAAACATTCTTTATAAGGGGTAGTGATATTAATCCTTGGTAGACAAATAAAAAAAAGATCTTTTAAACACTGCTAATAAAAATAAAAGAAAAATTTTGGGATCATTTATGTTTTTGGATGGATCTTATGATTTATCTTATGATATCTTTTAAAGATTCTACAGTATCTCTTGAAATTTTGTATAAACATTAAGGATTACCGTTTCATTGTTTTTATTTGTTTATTTATTTGATACATAAGCGCCAAAAAATCGACATTTTGAAAAGGTTCTTGGGGGATCCTTTTATTTTCACTAGTGAGCTAATTCCATCGATTTGCTCCGGAGGTCGGTTAGCAAAGTTAAGACGGCAGTGGACGGCATTAAATCTTTTTTTTTCTTTCCGTAAATTAAATTTGAATTATAAATTATTTTGTATCAGTAATTTTTATGCTTAATATATTTTTTTATGTATTTTTTTTTAATTGCATAGTGGCTAATGAGTATAATATCTTTCAAGGAAGTTATCTGGTGTAGCCTTAGTCCAAATAACTTCTTATGCCTTTTGCTCAAGAGTCATTTACTTCTTGCACCTTTTTTGAGATGAGAAAAAAGACCATCTCACATTAAAAGTGAATAAAATTTTGCAGGAAGCTGAAGTCGCTTGTCTTGCATCTTAGGTAGGCATCAATTAAAACTGACATTTGATACAAGTGAGAAGAAATGTTACGGCCATAAGAATTGCTTATACTATGTATATAAAATCTCCAACAGACAATTTTATATAAATCATGACCATCTCTTGAATACTCATACCAAAATAGAAGAAAATGATGTACCTTGATGAAATTAATCTCACACTCTTTCCTTCTATATATCTTGTTATTCCCACGTGTAATGTAGAAGTATTTAATGAGTTTGATGGTTGGAAAAAGATGCGAAAATGACGCCTGTTTTTTTTTGCGTGGTCGGAAGAGGGGAAATTTTTCATATAAAATATATGTATATAAATGTATTTATACATTTATATTGAAAATGAAATCTTTGAGTGACTTTAATTGATTTTTCGGTGATGTGAAAGAAAGGAAAGTTCTTTCACTCCCTGCGTATTTTCACGTTTTTCGTGGTTGTTCGTTTTTCATTCCTATTAATGTACATATTACCCTTTCCAGGGCGAAAGGGTCAATAGGCTTATGTGCCAAATGAGAAATATTGTGGCTATGGGATGGTAATGTTAACAAGAGCAAGACAGTTTAATTACAATTGTTGATTTTGTTAACAAGCACTGGTGTTTTGAGGTAAAAAGAAAGGTGTGGCTTTTGGGAATTTCAACATGAATTTCCATTAATGTTTTTAATGAAAAAAAAGTAGATCTAAAATGTGCATGGTTTGCCTGATTAATTTTCAACTTAATATGCTTTTTTGTTCGTTGCGCTTGAGACAGTTACTTATACAAGCTAAAATGGTCAAGAACACGCAAGATATACATAAAATTGTCTGTTTTTGGTGATCACACTTGTATATAATAAGAGACTGAAAGTGTGAGCTTCCACGGTTATGTTATTGTGGATTTTTTGATAAGACATCGAGGAAATAAATTTGTCCAAAGTGAAGGGAAATATTGCGATGGGCTTCTTGTTTTTTTTTCTTCTTCTTTAACTTGGGTTACAAGCGCAATTCTCACTCTGCAATTCTCATTAATTTTCTTTGGGCTAAAGGCAAATGATGGGTGTCTCATTAATTTGTATACAATGTTCAAGTGAACAGTTGGTTGCAAAGGAACACAGTCAATGAAACTAAACAAAAAATAAAAGAAAGATGGGGAAGAGGAAGAGAGAAATTTACATGAAAAGACACACGCATTTTTGCTCTGTCGAGATGACTTTAGGAAACCCTTTATGGAAGATTTTGTGCCTGAGATATGGCAGAAATTTCTTGTGTTTCATCCACGAAAAACACGAAGATGCTGTGTGGGAAAGTTCAGATGAGGATTTTGCATGTTGAGATCTATTTAGGAGACATTCTCAATTGGAGAGTTTCAGTGCTTTAGTTCAAATTTCTCAAATTGGCTCAGTTGAAATGCAATGTAGGGCTATATAGAAATCTTAGAGTTTTATCAAATTTAAAAACGAATGCATATAGAGAATTGTAGGGGAAGCATAGGGTGAATTAGCCAACGAGTGAAGATGTTCTTTGGAAATAAAATTGTTTAAAAAAAATGTTTGAAAAACTAGACCTAGAGCATCAGACTGCACAATATAGCCGTATGCCCTAGACACACTTACGACTTAAGCCGAGAGGTGACTTAGTGAAAAATGATAGAAATGTACTTTGACCATTATTTCTAAAATAATTACGCTAAGCCGTCTCTCGGCTAATCCTCAGATTTGTCAAGGCCCTTAGTGTATAGGGTTATTGAGCCTAGAGCAGTTGCAGGGAGAAAGCTCGTCCTGACGAAGACTCTTCTAAGCCAATGGTACCGATCACTGTTCAGCCGGGGTGGTATCTCTAAGGGTGCTACAACGTCTAACTGTAACGGTTAACTAAGCTCTGTCGATAGATGGAGTGGTGAGCGCCCGAAGGATACTATACGCCTGAAGCGTATACGAATCACCTCTTCAGTCGGACTTGAACCTTAAAAATCTGACAACGCCTGATTCACGGCTCTTAGAATGTTGCCATGGGGGCTAATTCCAGGCAGCTAGCTAGGAAGGGTGTTCCAACATGTACCGTTGTGGGGATTTGTAAAATTCATGCTACAATAGTATTCCCAATATCGATTTTTATTATTAAGTATCATATAAATTACAGAAACTCTCTTACAGAAAACGGAAATTTAGACAAATTTTCTTGAGTTTTTATTGAACAACACAGATTTTTTTGACAAAATGGTTAACAATTAAAAATTGAGAACAGTTGGCAGCGCCACTAGCGGGAATTTTCTCACGCTAGTGGCGTTGATCGCTGGGGCAAATATAACTAATTCCAGTGACTTTTCAACAATTTTTCTTTTCTTTTCATTTGGTAGCTAAATAAAATGTAATTAGAGTAAAGAAAACATTTAATACCATGCCCTATTTGATGCTGCGCCTAATAAATTTCACTATCTTCTTAATATTTAGGAACTATAGCTTTTAAAATCAAAGTATTTAAGCAGTTTATGATTATCTCTTAAAATATTTGATTAAAAAAAAACTATTTTAGTAGGGTTGCCATTAAATGTACCATGTCATTAAATGGTTCCTTCATGCTATGTAGGGGAAAGTGAGGTATCTTTGAATTGGAGTACCTTTGAAGTTAGACATTTTTCTCTTTTTTAAATGAAACTGACCTTTTGTCGTTTGCCAAATCTTTATATAATAAAACTTATTTTTATTACCCAAAAAGTTATATTGTCAAGCGTGCCTGAAACTGCTCCCTTCTCTCCTAGTTTTAGGCATTTTACAACCCTTTAAAGCTATGTGAAAGGTACTTAATGTTGTTTTGAATATATAGAAAGTTCTAGGGTGAATTGGGCCACATTTGAAACGGTGTACCTTTGAAATTGGACTGTTTTCTTTAAAAGAAATTAAGGCTTATCATAATGTAATTTAGCTTCACAATCAGTTTGCCAAGCCGAACTTATCACGGTGAAGTCTATTTCAGTTTAAAAATTGGTGAAAAATTATTGCAAAAGTACCCCAAAGATGCCTCACTTCCCCGTAGAAATGAAGCCAGTTAACTCACAATTGGCGAAAATATTTTTAAAAAAAAATAGTGAAAAGAGTGAAAATATTCCAGGTTGATGGTTTAATAGTAAAAAATACTGCAGTACACGAAGGTTTATGTTCTCCTTTTGCTAATTAATGCCGCGGGACAAAATGAAAATGATCAAACATTGCTAAGATAATTAAACATAATATAAAAGTGAACTTTTTTGCAAACTTAGAAATCTTGAAACATAAATATTAAAATTTTATCCTCTCGTGTTAATTGACCATAAGAAACTTGATATTCGTTGCATAAAAAGTCACACGACAGGTGCAAGACTTTCCACTAATTAAAGAATAAATTTGACAAATTGAATTTAAAAATGTCTTTAGTTTAGAATTTAAAAAAAATAGGGAGAAGTGATGCGCTTTGAGTGAGGGGCAGCTTTGAAATTGGGATTTTCAACCTATTTTAAAATTAAATTTAGCCTTATCATTATATAATTTAGCTGCACAGACTGAGAAGCTAAATTACATTATAATATGGCTTAGTTCCATTTTAACATAGGAGAAAAATTTCAATTTCAATGCAGCCCCATATTAAAAGAGTCCCACTTTCCCCTAACAACAATTTCCCAATTAAATAAAATGTCTGAGCATGGTGATTTTTTCATAATCTCTATTGCAGTTGTATCTGTTGCAATTGAAAACAGATACGACAATTGCATATAATTCATTGCCTGATACAACTGTTAATATTTCGCTTAAAAAAACATTTATTTCGGATTTTTCTTTGATAAACCAAACGTTTAACACTACAATTTTTGATATTTTGTGCGACAAAAGGAGTATCAGTGATCAATGAACAGTGATCTTTTGAACTTAAATCTTCTCATGAAAACTTCCTACAGTATTTTTTTTACGATATTTCTTAATTGAAGTGATTTTATCACATTATAAAGTACTTTCAAACTTTATTAAAAGCACCAATTGATGACGAATGAATAAATCTTTAAACTAGGAAGTGTATTTGTTGTCCAATTTTGGCAAAATGGGACTAAATTGAAAGGTCGCACTTTTCCCTATAAGTCTATCGAGAGTTACTAAATCAAATTGACATTGATGGACTACTTCAGGCATAAAGCAAATTTTTTTGTCCATCTTCCAAATTTCTATATAGGCTTTTACTTACGATTATTTTTTTTTATAAACTAATATTAAATTTTTATCAGATTCAATTGAAGAGTCAAGGAAGAAAAAAATCGCTGGTAGCAATTGTGACCGTATTTTTTAATTTACATTCGGACTTACTATTGCGAGGAAGAAATAATTTTTCATTCTTGAGCAAACCAAATTAAATGGATGTTTTATCGATAGCTCCAGGGCAATTGGAGCAGACTTAAATTTCGCGAAATCTCTGTCGAGAGATATACCAAACACGGCGAGAAAGATTTTATAATTAATTTATTTGTCAATTGGGGAGATTTGGAAATAACATGCAAAGAGTGGAGAGATGGAGATAAATTTTTGTGATGAATGTGCCACTTTTTTTTAAAATCTTTTTTTAGCAGAATGGATTGCAAAATTGTTTTGACCACGGGAGTCTTTCAATTGAAAATTGTTTTTTGGTTATTTCTCGCACATACAAAAGGTGATTTCACAAGTTTTTTCAATTTGTCTCCAATGGGCAAATATCATGAAATCAATTTCACTATGTTGGAGAGATATAATAGTTGGTGGTCGTGAGATTAAGAATTCTCCATCCAATTCTGTGATGGTGTTTTGAGATTATAAACTGGGCAAAAATTGAGAAATCATCCTACGGACAATCATAATGACTTGGGGGATTTAGGTCAAATAGTCATGTTTGTTTATTGTCTTGTACCAGTATTTCGTGGTGTTTGCAGCAAAATTACAATGATGGAATTTTTATTGGGGAGATTAGAGAGAGAGAGAGATGTGTGTGCAATGTGGTTAGTTCAAAAGGAGAACATTTCCAAGAAACTTCCGTCAAAGTGAAAAATTGCACAATTCCAAACGTCTTTCAGTGCATTTAACTTCTCTGTACATTTTTCTTTTCTATCGTTTCCATTAAAACCATGTTTTTAGTGTAAATAAACATGCAAGATTTCTGTTAATATGTTCTCCTCTCCCAGACACTGATCCACACTTTTTTCCACATTGTTGCATTTTGCAGAAAAATCTCAGCATATAATATCTTTCAATCATAATACAAATCTTGAGAAGAGATTTTATTAAACCAGTAGGGTCAAATGCCCCTTTGAGGCTTGATTAAACGGTTTTTTTTTTCGAAATGCACCGTTGAGTCTTGGAAAATTTTCCTCAATGGTTTGTTTCTGTAATAAAATGTCCTTGCTACCTGTTATACAAAAGTTTTGGAAGTAAAGCTTCTCAGGGGAGAATATTGTTATTTAGAAAAAGGGATTACAAATCAAAATTATCAAACTTAAAATGTCTTCTATCCGTGAGGGGGGTTTAAAAATACACCTCTTTGTGCTATTCACCGTTTAATCTAGGAAAATTCTCTCTAATCTGTTATAATTCCCCCCAGGTGTCTTGACTAAAATAGGAGAACTTGCAGTCTTTCTATTTTAATACCAGAAGTTTCGAATTTAAATGACAGTGTGTTTAATTTTTTAATACACTGGAATTATTTTCAAAGGAATATTACGCTTTTTTAGAATCTTATCTAGCGCTAGTTCCTATTTTACGCCGTATTACAAAGTCGCGAATACTATAAAAGAAAACTTGACTTTCAAAATATTCTAACATAAACAAATGGAGCTTTCGAGGAAGGATATTTATTGCACTAAAATATTTGGAAAAATACACCGGACTAATGCTCAGGGAGGTGCGCTTTCATTTGGAATCAGATTTCGAACTAAACTTTTCTTGTTAGATGTCCTTTAACCCAGTGTGTCTTAAAAAATCTCCCTTACGGTTTGTGTCTGAATAATACAAGAAAGTCAAGGAGATGAACTCCCTCCGGATGCGTCAAGAGGTGCAATCCTTTCAGGACAGGAAAACACAAAATTCTTTGCCAAAGCTTTCGACGTCTGAATAATATCTGTCAGTTAACTGTTATAATAATACTCCCATTTGT